>NC_056733.1:6670525-6970525 GCF_019279795.1 Protopterus annectens | reverse complement strand
ACTTAAGTGCTACAATTAGCACTGGCTGGGGATGCAAACTGATTAAAGCAAGGTTTTCCCCAGCCATTCATTAGGGATTAGTGGCCTCTCTGAAAAAGTACTTTGCTGACATGGCCAGTTCCCATAAACTTATCTCCTAACTCACTGAATATGAGAAAGATCCACATCACTTATTCATGTACAAAACCACTGCCACTTTTGGAGGGGACAGCAGTCATACCTTTCGGGAGGGAGTCCTGTACAGCCTGCGACATTAGGATGACAACTCATCTCTAGGACAATGATGTGCAAGGCAGCTTTTTGCTGTGATCATGACTCTTGGGGCATTGTTTAAAGCAGATGATCCAGCTCAAAGGGAAATGTATCCAAGGTGATAGCACCATTAGGGGAGGAAAGAACAAATGGTCATCTGACAGACAGGTTGATAAAACCATCAAAGATGACTATGCTAGCAAACTTTTTATATCCAAACCTGAATGGATATCAGGTCTGATTTCTAGTAAACTTAGACCTTAAGTGTCCAATGAATAACACTCACCTTAATCTTTCAAAGGAAATTGCCATTGCCATCAGACCCTATGCTTCGAAGCATAGAGCAGCCGGGAGTTTAGGGAACAGAATGGGAATGGTTGACTGAATGCTGGCAGTTCTGTTCGTTAGTAAGCTGACAATGCAAGGTCAACATGTACACATGGCAATCGATGAAACTACTTGCTATAATTTGAAATTTACTCTGTAGTCTCCACAGATATCCCCAGGATCATGAACAGCTACGATAAGCTGTTCCTTGCTCTAAAACAGCAACTTGGTAGTGATTGTGAGAAGTCAGCCTTTTAAATACAAGACAAGAACGTCTTTCATCCTAAGGTGGGTTGCTACAGTTGTCATGCAACTGGCGAACAACCTTGGAACTGTGATGAAACAGAAGGCACTAGAACTGAAAGACTTGTTTCAACCACGAGACACGGTACTTTCCTGGACATTCTTTCTGTCTTTATGTGCAAGTAAGAACCCTATACATCAAGACAGCACATCCCAGTGTCACTCTCACAAATGCAGAAAGATCGGCTGCATCATGACCATTCAGAACTTTGTTCTTGCATACTAATTTAAACCACTTAATGCAATAGACTGGTTTCCTTTGTCTTCTTGGACACAAAAAAGAACCCTGAAAAAACTCCAGATCATCTCTGGTCTGGTGAGACCTCTTGGATGGCTCTCATCAACAAAAAGCTTTCTACTTCTTATTTGATGCTTACTTTTGATGGGGTCAGGAGTTAAGCATATTGTCTATGGTTGGTGTAAAAAATATTTTGTAGCCCCAAGATACAATCTCTGTGATTCACTTGTCCTGCATGATGGCCAGACATTCAGGATGGTGCAGACAGATATGAGCCTTGACTGCCTCCAGAATTGGACAGTCAGACAAGTTCAAGTGGGGATGAGGTGGAATTCCTGATTTTATAGATCACCACTTCCCTTTAGGGGAGCATTCATTCTGGAAACAGTACAGTTGTGTACACTTACCATAAATGTAGACGTTCGAGTGTATTCACTGTTGCAGTCATCACATTTGGGTCATCTGCCTGCAGGCAGCCCTCAGCCGGCCTGAATACCAGAGTCTTTGGATTTCTGCATCGGATGCTGTTGCTTCTTCCATGACTTCAGGTCGTCAGGGGTATAAAACATGCAGCTGATGCCATTACATCAGTTTTTCTTGCCCGAGATGTCAGGTGCCCCCACAATAGGAAGCAATTAAATGGTATGGTATGGTACAGCCCCATCAAAAAGCAAATACTCATGATATAATATATGCCAAACAAGAAGGAGAGGTAGAGCAAAGAGAAGTCAGGGGGGATGGAGGGAGGGTAACCAGGAGTGCAACAGTGAATACACTCGAACATCTACATTTATGGTAAGTGTACACAACTGTACTATGTTCTTCGTCTTTCACTGTTGCAGTCATCACATTTGGGTTGATTCCTAAAGCTAAGTAAGGGAGGAGGTGGTTAAAGAGCATTAGGGCCAGCAATTAAGCCCTGTAGGACTGCTATGGCAAATCCAGCTCTGGATTTAGAAAAGATAGGCAGGTGGGTAATGCTTGGTGAAAGTAAGTACAGAGCTCCAGGTAGCAGCTTCCAGGATGTCCCTGGTAGGGACTCCTCTGAGAAATGCCATAGAGGTAGATGCAGCCCTGGTGGAATGTGATCTTATCCCCCTTGGGAAAGTTTTTCCATTGTGCTTGTAGCAGAAATGAATACAATGGGCTATCCCATCTGGAAATGGTTTGCTTTGAAATGGCCTTCCCCTCTGCCCCTGCAGCAAATCTAATTAGCAGCTGGTCAGATTTTCTGAGAGGCTTAGTCCTGTCCAAATAGAATCTAAGTTGTCTGTACACGTTCAGAGAGTGCAGTATCCGTTTCCCTTTATTTTGAGGATTAGCGAAAAAAGTAGGCAAATGAATGGACTGGTTTAGGGCCACACTAGAAACCACCTTGGGCATAAAGGATGGATTAGTCCTTAGGGAAACCCTGTCCGCATGGAGGATAATGAAGGGTTCCCACTGCCATGAAGGCCTGCAGTTCAGACACTCTTCTTGTTGAAGTGATGGCTAGAAGTAAGGCTGTTTTCCAGGAAAGGAATTTCAACTCTGCTGTAGCAGCCGGTTTAAAGGGGTGGAGGCATGAGCTTTTCCAATAAAAAGTTAAGGTCTCAGGCTGGAGTGGAAGCTCTCCTGAGAGGTCTTCAATTTTTGGCCCCTCTAAGGAATTGTTTTAGCAAGGGATGAGAGAAGAGGGGTGGCTTAGTATTATAATGTGCTGAAATGGCAGAGGCATGAATCTTAATTGGCGACAAGGATAGGCCCTTGTAGAGCATTTCTGTTAAATAATCTAGAATATGAGGTAAGTTGGGCACTGTTGTGCCCATCCCCTGAACCTGGCTCCAGGAACAGCATCTTTTTCCACTTTTCAGAAAAGGATTTTTAGTACTAGGCCTCCTTGCCTCAAGAATGACATCCAGCACCTGCTTACTGAGGGTTGCTTAAGGAGAGGCTCATGGAATTAGCCAGGCTACAAGGTTCAGGGTTTAAAGATGAGGGTGCAGAATCTGTCCTGCTTGCTGGGACAGCAAGGAAGGGGTCTGAGGCAGGTGCCATGGTTATAGCAGTGTCAGACTGTGAAAGAGGGGGTACCAGTGCTGACATGGCCAGGTCTGGTGCAATCAGAATTGTCCTTGGCTTGTCCTGTCTGATCTTTAGTAGAAGCTTCGAGAGGAGAGGCAGAGGGGGAAAGGCATAGACAGAGAAGCTTTCCCATATAAAGGACACGGCATCCACTTTCCAAGCTTGACTGTGGCGAGTTCTGGTGCAGAATTTGTTCAATTGGTAGTTCTGAGGGGAAGCAAACAGGTCCATCTCTGGTGTC
This sequence comes from Protopterus annectens, assembly GCF_019279795.1. Classification (NCBI taxonomy): domain Eukaryota; kingdom Metazoa; phylum Chordata; order Ceratodontiformes; family Protopteridae; genus Protopterus; species Protopterus annectens. The sequence goes on along the minus strand of NC_056733.1, from coordinate 6,967,100 downwards.
CCCCATTTGTTCCTCAAGAGGTTGAATATTTTGGGTTCTAGTTTCCATTCGTTTGGGTCCAAGAGAATTCTGCTCAAGTCGTCTGACAGTGAATTTAGTTTGCCTGGCAGGAACTGAGCTTGTAGGCGCACTTGGTAGCTCAAGGCTGTGTTCCACAGAGCCATGGCTAGTCTGCAGAGAGGGTAGGAGTGGGTTCGCCCCTGCTTGTTTATGTACCACATAGCTGTGGTGGTGTATGTTTTTACCAATAGTTATCCTGGAAGAATAAGGTCTTTGAAGGCTGTCAGAGCATTCTGTACAGCTAGCATTTCTTTTTGATTGATATGCAGGTGCATCTGTTTCTGGTTCCATTTGCCCTGAATGCACTGCCTTGCCATGTGAGCCCCCTATGCATAGTCTGATGTGTCTGTTAGGGTTTGGGTGGCAGGGGGTAGAGTAAAAGGGAGTCACTTGTTGTGGTAGCAGGCCTCTGTCCACCAAAGGATCTCTGTCCTTAGGCAAGGAATGATCGGAATCATTGTTTCAAGGTCCTGAGAATGTTGACACCATAGACTTTTTAGATACCACTGAAGTTTCCTCATATGCAGTCTTGCATATGGAATTAGCAGAATGCAAGAGGCCATGAACCCCAGAGCTTGCAGTATTTTCCTTGCAGTAGCTGGGGTTTTGTGGCCAATAGTTTGAAGTAGGTTGTGAAATAAACTTGTTTCTCCGGAGTGAGGTATGCCATCTGGGAAGTTGTGTTCAAGCTAGCTCCCAGGAACACAATCTGTTGGCAGGGTACTAAGTGTGATTTCTTTTCATTGATGGTGTACCCCATTGAGGTTAGAAGTTTCTTTACAAATGCCAGGTGTTTTAATAGCAAGTCCTGGCTTTCTGCCTGAATCAACCGTCCAAGTATGGGTAAATTTGAATGTTTCTCTGCCTGCAAAATGCAATGGCTGGAGCTACACACTTGGTGAATACCCTGGACGCCGTAGATAAGCCAAAGGGAAGTGCAGAGAACTGATAGTGCATGGAGCCTGCCATGAAGAGTAGGTATTTCCTGCAAGATTCCCTTATTGGGATGTGCAGGTAAGCTTCCTTTAAGTCTAGGGTTGCCAGCCAGGCATCCTTGGCTAGCATGGGAAGAAGCTGTTGCAGAGTTAGCATTTTGAATTTTGGAACTACCTGGTATTGAGAATAGAGAGGTCCAGGATAGGACGCCAAGAGTTGTCTTTTCTGGGTACCAGAAAGTCTTGAATAAAAACCTTGTCCCCTTTGCTCTGCTGGGACAGGCTGAATAGCCCTGATATTGAGAAGAGAGAGAGAACCTGCTGCTGGGCCTCCACCCATTGATTTGGGGGTAGGTCTAGCCAACCATTTGGGGTTGGTAGGGTGTGGAAGTGGAATCTGTATCCTTGGGAAATAATGTTCAAAACCCATTTGTCCTGGGTAATGAGTTCCCAGTTTTTTGCATGCAGGGCGAGCTTTCCTCCTAAGGGAGCAGGTAGTAGAGCAGGTTCTTGGAAGGGTTGAGGTTAAGTCATTGTGCCATTTTTCCGTAAGGGGGTGGCTTACTACTCCCTGCTTTGGAAGTGGGAGCCCCCCACTGCTTAGGTCTGTGCGTAGCCTGAGACTGTAGCCTAGGTGGTCTGCTGTTGCTGGGTTTGGACTGAAAAGGCCTAGAAGGGACTGGAAAGTACCAGTTCTGTGAAGGCCAATGCCTACTGAATTCTGGGAGGCTGTACTTGTAGGAAATCTTTAACAGTTTGCATAGATTTAGCTTTTTCCTCCATCCATCTGAGGATTTCTTCTGCTTTGTTGCCAAAAAGGTGGTCTTGGTTTAAGGAGGCATCCAGTAATTCAGCTTTTACATGATCGGGCAAGTTTTGTTCCTTAAGCCAAGCATGCCTTCTAAGTACAGACCCAGTGACAGCAGCCCTGCAAGATGCTTCTAAAGCATCAAAACCATATTGCAAAGTATGTTTACAAACTTGTTTGGCAGAATGCATTAAATCCTGTAATTCTTTGTGCTCAGTACAGTCAGAAATTAACATCATTTTCTGTTTCAGTAGCCCCAGAACATGCTGCCGAAACTTTAACATATGAAACTGGCAGTTTAAGGCCCTAATGGCCAAAGTAGCAGAAGTGTATACCTTCTTACCCCATCTGTCCAAGGCTCTAGAATCTCTATCAGAAGGGGTAGGATTTTTGACAGCAGTAGCCTTAATGCCTTTTGGTCCTTGGGAAATGGTTTCTGGATCCGCAGAAGGATTCTTGAAGAGGAGCTTGAGAGAAAGGTATTCTGTAATACTGGTCAGGTTTTCTGGGAGCTGGAGGTAAAGTGTCTGGGGAAAGGCTAGATTCCAAGAAAGCATCATCTACAATGTCCAGAACAGGAGGGATAGCTAAAGGCCTGTGTTGAGGTAGGAGTACAAATTCCCTAAGTTTCTTTTTGGAGTCAGAGTAATCCTGGCTTTCCCAGCGGAAATGCTCCCTAAGAGTGTGCAAGGTTTCACTGAAAGAAAAATCTTCTGGAGGGGAAGCAGAGGGAATGGAATCCTCTGCATCAGAATCCTCATGGTTGGGCAGATGGATTTATACAGCATTAGGAGCAGCTATAAGGCCCTGCAGAACAGCAGTGGCAAAGCCTGCTCTGGACTTAAAGAGCGGTAAATGGTAATGTTTGGTGAACATATGAACTGAGCTCCAAGAGGCAGCTTCTAACCCCTCTGAGAAAGGCTGCAGAAGTAGATGCAGCCCTGGTGGAATGAGATCTGATCCCCTTGGGGACAGGTTTACCATGGTGCATATAGCAGAAATGAATACAATGCCTTATCCATTTGGAAATAGTCTGCTTTGAAATAGCCTTTCCCTCTTGCCCCTGCAGCAAATGCCACAAGTAATTGTTCAGATTTTCTTAAAGATTTTGTCCTGTTTAAGTAGAATCTTAGTTGTCTGTGTACATCCAATGAATGCAGAATCCGCTCACCCTTGTTCTGTGGATTTGGGAAGAAAGTTGGCAGATGAATGGTCTGATTAACGGCCAAACTAGATACCACTTTAGGCATAAAGGATGGATTGGTCCTGAGAGCCACCCTGTCAGGGTAAAAAATAATGAAAGGCTCCACTGCCATGAGAGCCTGTAGTTCTGAAATCCTTCTAGCTGAAGTGACTGCTAAGAGAAAAGATGTTTTCCAAGAGAGAAAGTTTAGGTCCGCAGTAGCAGCTGGCTCAAAAGGAGGTAGAGTGAGTTTTTCCAAAACAAAATTGGTCCCATGCAGGAGTTGGTGCTCTCCTGGAAGGTCTTAAATTTTTGGCCCTTCTGAGGTACTGCTTTAGCAGAGGATGAGAAAAGAGGGGAGGCTTTGTATTGTAATTAGCTGAAATGGCAGAGGCATGGATTTTCATGGAAGAAAAAGATAGACCCTTGTGAAGCATCTCAGTTAAGTATTGCAGAATCTGAGGAATATTGGGCATTTCTGTGCTTATTCCTTGAGATTGGTTCCAGGCAGAGAATCTTTTCCACTTGTCAGCATAAAACTTTCTAGTGCTAGGCCTTCCAACCTCCAAAATGACATCCATCACGGGTTTGCTGAGAGATGCATCTGGTGAAATTAGTTGATTAGCCATGCTGCAAGATTCAAAGTTTAAAGCTGAGTGTGCAGAATTTGATAGTTCTGCTGAGACAGAAGGTGAGGTGTCTGAGGCAGGTACCACGGAGGAAGGTGCGACATATTGCGCAGGGGCAGGTACCGGTGTTGGCGAGGCCAGTCTGGAGCAATCAGAATCATTTTTTTTCCTGTCTGACTTTCAGTAAGACCTTGGAGAGCAGAGGCAGAGGGGGAAAGGCATAGACTGATAAGATTTTTCCAGCTGAAGAATACAGCATCCACTTTCCAAGCTTTTTTGTGATGAATTCTTGTGCAGAATTTGTCCAACTGATGGATCTTTTTGCCTCACCCCAAAACTATGTCTGGGCTCACCCATTTGCGTGTTAACATGCTGAAGATTTGTGGATCCAGTTTCCATTCGTGTGGGTCCATAAGATTTCTGCTTAGTTCGTCCGCCAGAGCATTTTGCTTTCCTGGCAGGAATTGAGCTTGTAGATGTATTTGATAAGTCAAGGCTGTGTTCCACAATGTCATGGCTAGTCTGCAAAGGGGGTAGGAATGTGTACCCCCCCCCCCGCTTATGTACCACAACTCTGTTGTCTGTCTTTATCAGTAGTTGTCCTGGATGAATATAGTCCTTGAAGGCTGTCAGAGCATTCTGTACAGCTAGCATCTCTTTCTGACTGATATGTAGATGCATTTGATTTGGGCTCCATTGGCCCTGAATGCATCTCCCTGCCAGATGCACCCCCCCCAAGCATAGTCTGATGCGTCTGTAGTCAAGGTTTGGGCGGCAGGGGTCAGAATGAATGACAGTCCCTTGTTTTGGTGGCAGGCCTCTGCCCACCATAGTAACTCTTGCTGCAGGCATGGAATGATAGGAATCATTGTTTCCAGGCTGTGACAATGTTGACTCCATAAGCTTTTTAGGTACCATTGAAGTTTCCTCATATGCAGTCTTGCATATGGAATTAGAAGAATGCAGGAGGCCACAAACCCCCAAGGCCTGCAGAATTTGTCTTGCAGATAGCTGGGTTTTGTGGCCACCTGCTTGAAGTAAGTCATCAATTGAATTTGTTTTTCCCGCGTAAGGTAAGTCATCTGGGCAGTTGTATTCAAGCTTGCACCCAGGAATGTAATTATTTGAGAGAGTACCAGTTGTGATTTATTTTTGTTTATGGTGTACCCTAGACAAGTTAGATGCCTTTTTACAAATGCCAGATGTTTTAGAAGAGTGTACTTGCTTTCTGCCTGAATTGGACAATCATCCAGGTATGGATAAATTTGAATATTTCTTTGCCTGAAAAATGCAATTACTGGTGCTAGGCACTTTGTGAAGACCCTGGGCACAGTAGATAAGCCAAAGGGCAGTGCAGAGAACTGGTAATGCAAATAGCCTGCTTTGAAGCGGAGGTACCTTCTGCAAGATTCCCCGATTAGGATATGCAGGTAAGCCTCTTTTAAGTCTAGAGTTACCAACCAGGCATCCTTGCCTAGCATAGGTAGTAACTGTTGAAGAGTCAGCATCTTGAATTTTGGAATGTCCAGAAATGTATTTAGAATGGATAAGTCCAGAATTGGACGCTATGATTTGTCTTTTCTGGGTACCAGGAAAAGTCTTGAATAAAAACCTTGTCCCTTTTCCTTTTCAGGTACTGGTTGAATAGCCCCCATATTCATGAGGGACATAACTTGTTTCTGGGCCTCTGCCCACTGATTTGGAGGCAGGTCCAGCCATCCGTTTGGGACTGGCAACTTGTGGAAATGAAATCTGTATCCCTGGGATACTATATTTAAAACCCATTTCTCCTGGGTAATCAGGTGCCAGTTTTGTGCATGAAGTGCCAGTTTCCCCCCCCAAAGGGGCGGCCAAAAGATAAGTGCTTGGTGATTGCAGTGGAAAGTCATTGAGACTGTTTACCATATGGAGGCGCCTTGCTGCTTCCAGATTTGGAGGTGAAGGCACCCCATTGCTTTGTTCTAAAAGTTCCTTGCGACTGAAACCTGGAGCCTTTGGAATGTCTGGGTTTGACCTGAGCAGCTCTAGTGTGTACTGGAAAGGACCAGTTCTTAGTAGGCCAGTGCCTACTAAACCTGGGTGGCTGCACTTGTAGGAAATCTTTCACAGTTTGCATAGATTTATCTTTATCTTCCATCTTTTTCAAAACTTCTTCAGCCTTATTACCAAATAGTCTGTCCTGCTGTAAAGGAGCATCCAACAATTTTGCTTTAACATGGTCAGGCAGACTTTGCTCCTTGAGCCAAGCATGCCTTCTTATCACAGATCCAGTTGCAGCTGCCCTGCAAGAGGCCACCAAGGAATCAAAACCACACTGCAAAGTATGTTTTCCAACTTGTTCAGCTGAATGCAATAAATCCTGCAACTCTATTTTCCACACAGTCAGAAATCAACATCATTTTGTGTTTAAAGTAAACCCATGACATGCTTTTGATATTTAAGCATATGAAATTGACAGTTTAAAGCCCTGATTGCAAAGGTTGCAGACGTGCAAACCTTCTTACCCCATGTATCCAGCACCCTGGAATCTCTATCAGAAGGGATAGGACTTTTAGCAATAGAGGCCTTAACGCCCCTGGGACCCTGAGAAATGGTTTCAGGGTCAGCCGTAGGGTTTTTAAAAAGGAATTTGTGGGAGTCAGGAACCCTGTAGTATCTGTCTGACTTACTAGGAGCCGGAGGCAGGGAATCCTGAGTCACATTGGATTCTGAGAAAACAATGTCTAGAACAGGAGGTATAGCCAAAGGCCTATGCCAAGGAAGAAGAAGAAAATCCCAGAGTCTCTTTTTAGATTCTAAGAAATCCTGACTCTCCCAGAAAAAGTGTTACCGTAAGGTATGCAAAGTTTCTCCAAAAGAAAAATCCTCAGGAGGAGAAGCAGAAGGGATGGAATCTTCTGCATCAGAGTCCTCATAAGTGGGAATAGATAATTCCTGATCAGAAGAGGAATCAGAAGAAATAGAAACCTGTTCTGAAGATTCATAGTCAGTGCCTTGCCTAGACCTCTTAGCAGGAGGGGGATGGGTACCCCTGATCAAGGTAATTAAGTCCTCAGCCATTTTGATCATTTGTTTTTTAGGCACTGGGGCCTGTACACGTGGACCCAAGAGTCATTTTTTTAAACATAGAAGTAGTTTTTGGTCTTAGTTTTGAAGATGGCGTTGGTTTAATATACAGATCTTTAGACCTGAAAACACCCTCAGAAGTCTGTGCCTGCTCAGCGGCTCCGGACACATCTAAGGTAGAGACATCCGCGGGTTCAATACTTAAAGTATCTTGCGGCATACCGGACTCCGAATGGGTCTCAGTAGAGGCCTGTGAATCAAAAGTAGTGGGTATCAGGGGCTGCGAAAGCGCCTCATTGAGTACCGGCGAACCGGCGACTGGTTTAGGAGAAGCTTAGTCGGTTTTGGACCTCGACAGTCTGTCTCTTTCTTTTTCTTTGCATTTTTTTAGGTATTCCGGTAGTCGGATTGCTAACCGACGACATTTCTGGATATTTAAATCTTGAGCCAAAACATTTAGAGGCAAAAATATACAGACATTTAATTTTCCGTTGATTAAATTTAGCAGAAAACCAACAGCAAGGCACGTTGTGGTCAGGGCTTAGGCAAGGAATACAGTACAAATGAAAATCCTTATGAGGTATTTGCTTCCCACAAGTAATACAATTATTAATTTTTACTGACATTGGTAAGGAGCAAGAAAAGTTTCCCCAACGGGGTACTTAGCTTTTAGTAGAGGACTTCGGTTCTGAAGCTTGAAAACTAAAATTTCAGGAGTCGGCTGACTGGCACTTGTGAACTGCTTCTGGCACCGCGCAGCAAAAAAGACTGATGTAATGGCGTCGGCTGCATGTTTTATACCCCTGATGACCTGACTTCATGGAAGAAGGGACAGCAACTGACGCAGGACCTAAGACTTTGTTAATCAGGCTGACTGAAGGCAACCTGTCAGCTAACGACTGCACAATGAAACACGAAGAACATCTGCTTCTGCTTTGGGCACAGCACGGCAAGAAAGACTGATGTAATGGCGTCGGCTGCATGTGTTATACCCCTGACGACCTGACGTCATGGAAGAAGCGACAGCATCAGACGCAGAAATCTGAAGACTCTGGTATTCAGGCCGGCTGAGGGCTACCTGCAGACAGATAACCCAAATGTGATGACTGCAACAGTGAAACATGAAGAATATCAGTAGGGTTATTTAGAAATGTGAAAGTTGGACCAATTTTATTTAAAACAGAGTTAATTAACAATCCAAGCTATTTTTAGATCAACTGTTTTCTGAACTACAGTGGATATTTGATAAAATGTAAAATGTAACTTACTGTACTGCAGAAGATAATGAATTTGTGAGCTTCTTTACTAGTTACCTGTGCAATTTCTTTATTGCAGTTGCATTACCAACGAGTTCAGAAGAGTTCAGTGGTTGATACTTTTCTGTCCACAGGACATCTTCATATGCAGAATCTGTTAAAAGAAATGCAGGGGTACTCATGAAATTTAAGTTTACTTGCTAAGAATGAAACTTAAAATTAAAAACTCATTCAAGAATAAATGTGAAACAAAATTCATTGTTTGAGCTACTCAAACATGGCAGTATATCTTTAAGGAAGGTGGCAATATAGCACTTAATGCAGACTATTAAGGAGATTCTTCCTATAATCCAAAGTACAGGATTTAATGCTGTCTACCTCCATTTACACAAACACACAGTGCAAGCAAGTTACAAATCAAAGTGGAAAGGGATGATGATAAAACAGGGGAGGAAGTTCGAGAATAGGAAAGAGTATGGTTTTGGATGCAGGCACTTAATGAGAATAAGAACCACCATACAGATTATATTCAAAAAGCAACAAAGAAAGAAAAGTTGTGCAAAATCTTACCATAGCCATAGATGTCCTTCTCTTCCATGTTGCAGTATTCTGCACAGTTGGGATTTCTCCTCTTGGTACCTGAACATCTGGCCAGTATACAAAGTTGCAGCATGGTGTGTGGGACGTCTGACTGGCTAGCATAGTGTGGGCCATAAAAGTGACCTCTGCACGCAGCAGACTTCAGAACTGAGCACTCCAATTGGAAAGGTAGTGCAAGTCCTGTGCCATCCAAGAAGGGAAATGCCTGATATCAGGAGGGGTAGGTGGGAGGGAAGAATACTGCAACATGGAAGAGAAGGACATCTATGTTTATGTAAGATTTTAACAACTTTTCTAAGTCCTTCTATTCACATGTTGCAGTATTCTGTACAGCTGGGCAAGTGCCAAAGCTCACTGTGAGGAAGGGGGTGGTGGCCTAGTAGAACTCTCCGGGAATCCATGGAGGATTGCCCTGGCAATTCCAGCCCTGGACCTGGAAATCTGGTCTATTTTGCAATGTTTTGTGACTGTGTGCACAGATGACCAACTGGCTACTTCAAGAATAGTGGATGTGTCCAGACCTTTGAAGAAGGCTCCAGATGAAGCCACTGCCATTGTGGAATGTGCTTTAACACCGCCTCGTAAGGTTTCCCACGGTGTGTGTAGCAAAAGGTAATAACCCTGGAAACCCAGGCTGAAATGGTTTGCTTAGTTACTGCTTTCCCCCGAGGTCCTGGGGTGGAAGGAGACAAACAGTTGGTCAGACTGTCTGATGGGCTTGGTTTTGTGCAGATAGCATCTGAGCTGTCTGTGCACATCAAGGGAATTAAGTACTCTCTCTCTGTCTCCGTGGGGGTTGGGAAAGAAAGTGGATAGGTGGATGGCTTGATTTAAGGAAAGGTCATTTACCACCTTGGGCATGAAGGATGGGTTGGTTCTGAGGGTTGCCCTATCTCTGTGGAAGATGAGGAAAGCTGGAATAGCCATGAGAGCTTGCAACTCAAATACTCTTCTAGCTGAGGGTCAAGGCCACCAGCAGAACAGTCTGCCATGTGCAGCGCTTTAGGGAAGCTTTGGATGCTGGTTCAAAGGGAGGGAGTGAGAGATTTTCTAAAACAGTTTCAGGTCCCATGGAGGTGGAATGGGCTTTCTTGGTGATCTGAAATAAACTATCCCCTTAAGGAACAGTTTTGCAGGCAATCTGGAAGCTAAGAGAGGGCCCAGAGGAAGGCAGGCAGAAATGGCCAACAAATGGGCCTTAATGGAGGAGAATGGTAACCCTGTCTGCAAATGTTCATACAGGTAAGACACTACTAGGGGGACCTTGTTTTGCAATGGGTCCAACTGCCTTCTAAGACACCATATGGAGAATCTTTTCCACTTGGATACATAAGATCTCCTGGTACTAGGTTTCCTGGCCTCCTGCAGGACAGTGAGCATTTCCACATTGTATAGGTGTCTGAAAGGGATCAGAATCCCATCATCCACAAGGTGAGGTCTAGAGATTGCTAGTGTGGGTGGATTTGGGTTCCACTGTCCTGTGTGAGAAGGTCCACTCTGAGTGGCAACTTGTGGTGATTGCCCTTGGCTAAATGTAGGAGGAGGAAGAATCAATGCTGTCTTGGCCAATAGGGAGTCACCAGCAATAATTTCGGCCTGTCCTGCTGGATCTTCAGCAGGACTTTCTGTACAAGAAGGAAGGGGGGAAATGCATACAGAAACATCCCCTTCCAGGAGAATGAAAAGACATTTGTTGTCATCGCCAGAGGTTCTGGCAGTCTGGTGCAAAAAGAGGGAACCTGTCTGTTCATGGTGGAGGCAAACAGTTCTACTTGAGGTGTACCCTATCGGTGGACAAGGTCCAGGAAGACATCCCTATGTATTATCCCTTCATAGGGCATTGTCACAGATCTGCTGAGGGAATCTTCCTGAGAATTCTGCTGGGAAGGGATGTACACTGCCTGAAGAGTAACTCCCTGACTCGTGGCCAGTTTCCACACAAGGACAGCAAGTGCAGATAAGAAAGATTTGGTTCCCCCTTGCTTGTTGAGATAATACAGCGCTGTGGTGTCGCCTGTGAAAAGCTTTAGGGGGTCCCTGTTGTAGTCTGGGCTGAAAGGCCTTCAAAGCCAGTAGCATTGCTCTCATTTCTCTTACATTGATGTGGTCTTTTCTGCGTGGTTCTGCCCAAACCTCCTGCACTTTTAGGAGCTCCAGTGTTGTTCCCCAACCGTGGTCTGAGGCGTTACATTATCTGTGCTGGTGGACAGGGTTGGAGTGGAAGACCCAGGTTGAGCTTCACCTGGGTCAGCCTCCAATGGATCTCCTGCTTGAGGCAGGGCAAGCGGGGCACCCTGTACTCCAGGAGGTGGGAATGATGCATTCAAATAGACCTGAGGTACCACTGCAGTTTACTCATGTGAAGTCTTGCTAAAGGCAGCATGGCTATAGTGGAAGTCAGGTAGCCCAGGAGCCTGAGGTACTGCCTTGCAGTCATTTCCTTGGTTTGAAGATACGAAAGTAGGTATTGTGTCAGGCTTTTGACCTTTTGGGGTGGAAGGGTGGAAGGAAGGCTTTCATGTCTGTCCAAATCCTGCACCCCAGGAAGACTATGCCCTGGATAGGGTCCAGGTGGGATTTTGGATAGTTTATCTGAAACCCTACGGACTGGAGGAGGGCAATGGCTTTCTGCAACTGAATCAGGAGGGACTGTTTGCAGTCTGCCTGGATGAGTCCAAGTAAGGGAAAATTTGGATCCCTTTAATCCTGCAGAAGGCAATCACTGGTGCCAGGCATTTGGTGAAGAATCTGGGTGCTGTGGAAAGACCAAAGGGCAAGACCAAGAATTGATAGTGAGAGTAGGCCACCAAGAAACAGAGGAAACTCCAGAAGCTGGGCCTTATGGGGATGTGTAGGTAGGCATCCTTGATGACCAAGGTGGCCACGGAGCCTTGAGGTAGGATCAGAGGGAAAAGAGTTGGCAATGTAAGCATCCTGAAGGCGGGTACATGCTGGAAAAGGTTCAGATGGGAGAGGTCTAAACTTGGCCTTCAGGGCTCATCTTTTCTTGGCACTAGGAAGATACTGGAGTAAAAGCCTTTTCCCATTGCAAACTGTGGGACAGGTTGGATGGTACCTTGGGCCATAAGGTTATCCAGAACTGGTTGTAAGAGGGGAAGCTGTTCTTTTGGGGGCTAGGGGATTCCCCTACTCTTTGGGGGGATGATCCAGGTTGTGAAGTACTCGTGTTCTATTATTGAAAGTACCCACTTGCCTGAAGTGATGCGTCTCCACACTTGGGGACAGTGAGACAGTCGTAAGGAGAGAGAGAGACGGGGGGGTTCAAAACTTGGAGGTAGTCACACACTACCTGCCCTGTCTTGAAAAACACCCTCTGGCTGGTAGATGGTGTAGTCCTGGCAGGAGTGGATTGTTTCCTGGGAGCTTTTCTTGGTATGGAAGAGGACGCGGGGCCTGAATGTTTTGGGCACATAATTCATTAGAAACTTGGGAATTGGGGATACAAACAGATGCTTTAAGTCTTGCAACTCCTTACCTTTTTGTTGCAAAGTCTTAAACAAATCTGCAAACTTGGATCCAAATAGGGCTGAACTGTCTAAGGGTGTATCTACTAGCTTAGCCCTAAAATCGTCTGGTAAAGGCTGGAGACGTAGCCAGGAATACCTTCTTAGGGCAGAGGCTGATGCTGTTGACCTAGCTGAGGCCTCAGCAGCATCATAGCCGCACCTGATAGCGTGCTTGGTAACTTGAGAGGTCAGAGAAACTAGGAAGGACAGCTGCGCTTTGGCTGGAGAATCAGAGGTGTCCAAAAGCTGTTTGGAAATTTTATCCAAAAGGGCCAAAGCATATTTATGCATGTGTATCTGGTAAATGAGTACTCTGAAGGCCAGAGTTGCAGATGTGTACACCTTTTTGCCCAAACGCTCCATGGCCTTGCTGTCCTCGTCAGCAGGGAGGAGGGTAGTAGAGGGCAGAAATTGGGAACCTTGGTCAGTGCAGACTGAAATTTTGGCTGGGTCTGTAACTGGGCATTTTACCAAGAATTTAACTGTCTCAGGTACCTTTGTAAAACCTATCAGGTCTGCAGGGGGCTGGATGTTGAGAGTCTGGATTCATGGATGCTGCAGATAAAGCATCAAGAAAGGCTGGAAGTATAGGAAGAACAGCTGTGGGAGCTGGGGAGTCCATCTGGAGGAGCTCAAAGTACTGTTTTTGTACCTCAATCATTTCCGATGAGTCCCACTTAAAATGCTCTCTCGTCTTAGCTATGGTTTCCCAAAGGTGAGATCTTCTGTAGGGGAATCAGCTTCAGCAGATTGTTCCTCTGGAGAGGCATCTCCAAGGGGGGAAGGTGGTTGGGAGGTGCAAGAAGGGGATTCTTCTGAAGAAGAATCAGAGCGCTTCTCCTCTTCCCCCTGTAAGGGTTCTGAGGCCTGAGGACTAGGGCTCAGTAGGCCACAAGGCCATAAATTCATTAAAGAGGCTTTATGAAAAATCCTGACAATCCGATTGACTTTCCCTAACAGGAGAGGTATGCTTTGTCTTCTCTTTCTTTCAAAGAGAAGGCCTAGCAGGCGTCTGTACAGGGGAAGGCCTAGGACTAGACGACTGCAAAGGAGCAGAGGGATCCGGCTGGTCTGATAAAAGCCTTGGTTCCCCCTCGGTGGAGACTGACGTCTGCTGAGCCTCCAAGGATGCATCTTCCGCACAGGGTTCTGTGACTTCCATCATGGTACCCACTATACCCAGAACGGTGGAATCTCAGCATTCGTCCAGGCCGTCGGCCACAGGATGAGCGTCGGATGGCGGAGGTGCAGAGACAGTAGCAGGCCTTGCGATCTTGGCCTTTTTCTTCAGCGGTTCAGCAGGCAAGTTGAAGATCCCTCCATACCTAGCGCTAGCTATTTCAGACATTGGTTCTCAAGATAGAGATTGAGTGCGTCAAGTCTACTATGCAAGGTCTTGGGCACAAAGGACTGGCAGATAGGGCAGGCCTTGTAGTCGTGCGACTTCCCTAAACAGAACAGACAGAGGTTGTGGGTGTCTTTGTGGGGTATCTGATAACAGGACTTACACTTGCCCTTTCTGGATGACATGAACAAGCACTAACATGCAATGACTAAATTAAAGGTTCCCCAATGGTGTACTTATCAGAGTTTTTCTAAGATCTGACGGCCAGGAAGGCAGGAACACCTGACATTCAACTGGCAGCAGAGATGTTCTGAAGTCTGGTGCACACAGACGTCATTTTTATGGCCCACGCTCTGCTAGCCATGTCAGACGTCCCAAGCACCGTGCAGTGACTGCAAACTTTTGTATATTGGCTGGACGTTCGGGTAGCAACATGAGAAAACCCAACTGTACAGAATACTGCAACATAGGAATCGGAGGACATCCAAGCCAACATGCAAATGGAGAAAGACCAGCTTCCCAATATCAATGACTACAAGTAAGGGTATAGAAAATAGGTAAGCGAGGGCTAGAATTTACTGGAGACAGTTGACACAGGGGCCAAAGTATCGAGAGCAAATACATAGAGGGGGAAGGTAACACAGTAGGATGTGGCCAAGAATGCATATGGACTGCAGGCTAGAGACTACCTTCCTTATTAACGATTGATAGAGCACAATGAGAAAGGAATAGGGAGACCTTAAGTGAAAAACCAGCACTGATAGAGCTTTTAGTCGAATCTAGAACTGCTGTTAGAAAAGGTGAAAATTAGTAGGGCAAATAGAATATTGCAGGATAACTATAAGAATCAATCAATGGAGGTTAGAAAGGATTGGAAAGAGGGATTGGACAAACAATTTACAAAGAACTAATGGGAGGATATATATATGGCTCCCAAATATGCGACAAAGTCTAGAAGATTCAGGATTTTAGCTTGAACGTGTTTGCATAGGACTTTATACCCCAAGCAGACTCCAAACAATTTTTCCTCTAGTAGATTGCAAATGTTGGAGATGCGATGGGGAAGGAGGTGGTAACTGGGAACATATTTCTGGAGGGAAATGAGATGGCAAACTAGACTGCCAGAAATACTGGGTGAGCAAATTGTTGTAACAAAGGGAATGAGTTTTTTGAGCTGTGATACAGGATCTGAATTACCTAGTCATAGCAAGTTTAACCCCGATGGCCACCAAAAAGGCAATTGCTAGAAAATGGAAATCAAAATCTAAACTTGCTAGCTCAAGCAGCAACAATATTAACACATTCAAAACTAACCTAGAAAAGGAGAATTTTACATCTGCAAACTAAAATATGTACATCAGACTTGGAGCACTTGATTTGTTTTCCCCCTTTTTCAACTTTACCTGCATACATTTTTTAAAAACACAAGTGAGGATATCCTTAGAAAATCCAATAAGGTGCTGATGGTGGCTTTTTAGAGGTTTGGCATAATAGTTAAGGTCTTCACCTCATAGACACAAGGTGCAGGGTTTGATTCTAACCTGGGATTATTGGCTAGACTTAAAATGGCCGTTCAGGAGATAGCTTAGTATTCACCTATAAACCAATCATGTTCAAAGTTGTGACAATAGTAAGAGATAAAGGACTGCAAAGCAGGATCTTTAGAAAATATGAGCAAATTACACAGAAAAAATGGGAACCTGTGGGAAAGTACAGTTGTGTACACTTACCATAAATGTAGATGTTCAAGTGTATTCACTATTGCAGTCATTACATTTGGGTAATCTGCTGGCAGGTTGCCCTCAGTCGACCTGAATTCCAAAGTCTTGGGTCCTGCATCGGTTTCGGTCTCCTCTTCCATGACGTCAGGTCGTCAGGGGTATAAAACAAGCAGCCGACGCCAACGTCAGGGGTACAAAACAAGCAGCCGACACCACCATTTTCTTTAGTTTTTCTTGCCCCAGATGTCGGGTGCCCCAGAAAAGTGGCAAATAAAAAAAAAAAAATATATATATATATATATATATATATATATATATACACACACACACACACACACACACACACACACACACACACACACACTATATATACATGCAAAATACAAACTTTACCTTCATCTACAAGCAAATACAATACATAGGTTGTAGAAGATAGTGAGGGAAAGAGAAACTCCAGAAGAAACGGGGGATGGCGGGCGAGTAACCTGGACTGCAACAGTGAATACACTCGAACATCTACATTTATGGTAAGTGTACACACAACTGTACTATGTTCTTCGTGTTTCACTGTTGCAGTCATTACATTTGGGTAGAATCCCAAAGCTATGGATAGGAGGCTGGAGCTAAACAGCATTAGGGGCGGCTATAAGACCCTGCAGAACTGCAGTGGCAAAGCCTGCCCTAGACTTGGAGTAGAGAGGCAAATGATAATGCTTAGTAAAAGTGTGAACAGAACTCCAAGTAGCAGCCTCTAGAATGTCTTTGGTTGGTACTCCTCTGAGAAAGGCTGCTGATGTAGCTGCAGTTCTGGTGGAATGAGACCTAATGCCCTTGGGCACAGGTTTGTCATGGAGTAAGTAGCAGAAACTAATGCAATGGCTTATCCACTTTGAAATAGTCTGCTTTGAAATAGCCTTTCCTTCTGATCCTGCAGCATATGTCACTAGTAACTGCTCAGTTTTTCTTAGAGCTTTAGTCCTGCTCAAGTAGAATCTTAGCTGTGTACGTCCAATGAATGCAGAATCCTCTCCCCCTTGTTCTGCGGATTCGAATAAAAAGTTGGCAGATGAATAGTGTGGTTAAGAGCCACACTGGAAACCACCTAAGGCATAAATGAAGGATTGGTCCTCAGAGACACCCTGTCTGGGTAAAATATGATAAAAGGCTCCACCGGCATGAGGGCCTGTAGCTCTGAGACTCTTCTTGCTGAAGTAATTGCTAGGAGCAGAGCTGTTTTCCATGATAAGAACTTTAGATCTGCAGTAGCAGGTGGATCAAAAGGAGGCAGGGTGAGCTTTTCCAACACATAATTGAGGTCCCATGCAGGTATTGGTGATCTCTTGGGGCTCCTTTAAGATACTGCTTTAGTAAAGGATGAGAAAAGATTGGTGGTTCTGTATTGTAATGAGCCAAAATGGCAGAGGCATGGATTTTTATTGATGAGAAAGATAGGCCATTGTCAAGCATCTCAGTCAAGTATTGGAATATTTGGTTCTGCTGTATCAGTTCCTTGGTGCTTGATTCCAAGCACAGAATCTCTTCCATTTATCAGCATAAGATTTTCTAGTACTAGGTTTTCTGGCTTCCAAAATGACATCCATCACCGCTTTACTGAGAGATGTTGTTGGTGTAACTACATGATCAGCCATGCTGCCAGGTTCAGTGTTTGGAGCCGATTGTGGATCTGATTGCTTTGCTGGGACAGTAATTGAGGTCTTTGAGGTAAGGTCCAAGCTGGGTATTGAGACAAGTTCCTTAGGATTGGGTACCAGTATTGGCGTGGCCAGTCCGGGGCAATTAGTATCATCTTTGATTTCTCTTGTCTTACTTTTAGTAGGACCTTGGGAAGAAGAGGCAGAGGAGGAAAGGCGTAAAGTTTTCCAACTTAAGGATAGGGCGTCCACTTTCCATGCTTGTCTGTGATAAGTCCTTGTGCAGAATCTTTTCAATTGATAATTTTGAGGAGAGGCAAATAAATCTATGTCCGGGCTCCCCCATTTTTTTGTTATCATGCTAAAGACTTGTGGATCTAATTTCCACTCGTGAGGGTCCATAAGAATTTCTGCTTAAGTCGTCTTCCAGAGTATTTTGTTTTCCTGGCAGGAATTGAGCTTGTAGATGTACTTGGTAAGTCAAAGCTGTGTCACACAGTGCCATGGCTAGTCTGCAAAGGGGTATGAATGTGTGCCCCCCTGCTTGTTTATATACCGCATAACCGTGGTGTTGTCCGTCTTTATCAGTAGTTGTCCTGGATGAAGTAAGTCTTTGAAGGCTGTCAGGGCATTTTGAACAGCTAACATGTCTTTTTGGTTGATATGCAGATGCATTTGTTTTGGGGTCCATATGCCCTGAATGCATCTTCCCAAGTGGGCCCCCCATGCATAATCTGATGCGTCTGTTGTTAAGGTTTGGCTGGCAGGGGGTAGAGTGACTGGCCATCCCATGTTTTGGTGACATGCCTTTACCCACCATAGGAACACCTGTTGTAGGCAGGGAATGAGAGGAATCCTTATTTCCAGACTGTGACAATGCTGACTCCATGAACTTTTTAGGTACCATTGAAGTTTCCACATATGCAGTCTTGCATATGGAATCAGTAGAATGCAGGATGCCATGAACCCCAAAGCCTGCAGAATTTGTCTTGCAGATAACTGGGTTTTTGTTGTCATCAGTTTGAAGTAAGAAGTCAGTTGCTTTTGTTTGTCTGGTGTGAGGAAAACCATCTGGGCAGTTGTATTCAAGCTTGCACCCAGGAATGTTATCTTTTGAGAGGGTACCAGCTGTGACTTCTTTTCATTTATTGTGTACCCTTAGGCATGTCAGAAGCCTTTTCACAAACGCCAGGTACTGAAGAAGAATGTCCTTGTTCTCTGCTTGAATGAGACAATCGTCAAAGTAAGGATATATTTGTATACTTCTGTCTGCAAAAATCAATTACTGGTGCCAGGCACTTTTGTAAAGACCCTGGGTGCAGTAGATAAGCCAAAGGGCAGTGTAGAGAATTGGTAATGCATTAAGCCAGCCTTGAAATGGAGGTATCTTCTGCACGATTCCCTTATTGGGACATGCAGGTATGCCTCTTTTAGGTCTAATGTCACCAGCCAAGCATTTTCCCAGCATGGGCAGGAGCTGCTGCAAAGTTAGCATTTTGAATTTTGGAATGTCCAGGAAGGTGTTCAAAATTGATAAATCCAGTATTGGCCTCCAGGCCTTGTCCTTTCTGGGTACCAACAGTAGTCTTGAGTAAAAACCTTGTCCTTTTTCCTGTTCTGGTACTGGCTGAATAGCCCCCATATCCATGAGGGACGCAACCTGTTTCTGTGTCTCTGCTCATTGATTTTTTGGCAGATCCGGCCAACCGTTTGCCATTGGCAGAGTATGGAAATGGAATCTGTATCCCTGTGATACTATGTTCAGCACCCACTTGTCCTGGGTTATTAACTGCCAATTTTGTGCAAAAAATGCTAACTTTCCCCCTAAGGGTGCTGCCAAAATGTAAGTGCTTGGTGTAGGCAGAAGGAAGTTATTGGGACTGTTTTCTGTAGGGTTGCACTTTATTCTCCTCCAGATTTGGAGGTAGAAGCACCCCATTCCTTTGACCTGTAAGAATCTTGTGCCTGGTATCTAGAACCTTTAGGGCATCTGGATTTGCACCTTTGAGCTCAGTCTGACACAGGAAAGGACCAATTTTTGTAGGCCCGTGTCTACTGAATCTTGGTGGCTGCACTTGTAAGAAGTCTTTTACAGTTTGCATAGACTTAGCTTTGTCTTCCATTTTCTTTAAAACCTCTTCTGCCTTAATACCAAAAAGAGTATCATGCTGTAAAGGTGCATCCAGTAATTTAGCTTTAACATGATCAGGCAAATTTTGCTCTTTTAGCCAGGCATGCCTCCTAATCACAGATCCAGTAACTGCGGCCCTGCAGGAGGTCTCTAAGGAATCAAAACCACATTGCAAAGTATGCTTTTCAACTTGTTCAGCTGCATGCAATAAGTCTTGCAATTCTTTATTTTCTGCACATTCAGAAATCAACATTTTCTGTTTCAGCAATCCCATAACATGTTGTTGATACTTGAGCATATGAAACTGGCAGTTTAGGGCCCTAACTGCCAAGGTTGCAGATGTATAAACCTTCTTTCCCCATCTATCCAGTGCCCTTGAATCTCTGTCAGAGGGTGTAGGATTTTTTGCTGTTGAGGCCTTAACTCCCTTTGGACCCTGTGAAAAGGTTTCAGGGTAGGCAGCAGGGTTTCTACATAAAAATTTGAGAGAGTCAGGGACCCTGTAATATCTGTCAGGCTTGCTGGGAGCCGGAGGTAAGAAGTCAAGCTTGACTCCGAAAATACATCATCCACAATGTCCAAAACAGGGGGTATGGCTAAAGGCCTGTGCTGAGGGAGAAGGAGGAAATCTCTGAGCCTCTTTTTGATTCTGAAACATCTTAACTCTCCCAGTGAAAATGCTCCCTTAAAGTATGCAAGGTTTCTCCAAATGAATAATCCTCAGGAGGTGATGCAGATGGGATAGATTCATCTGCATCAGAATCCTCATAGGGAGGAATAGATAATTCCTGATCAGAAGAGGAATCGGAAGAAATAGAAACCTGATCTGAAGATTCATAATCAGTGTCTTGCCTAGGCCTCTTAGGAGAGGGATGGGAACCCCTGATCAAGGTAATTAAGTTTTCAGCCATTTTGATCATCTGTTTTTTATGCATAGAAGCCTGCGCACGTGGCTCATGCATCAGTTTTTTAGCTTTAGAAGTTGCTTTTGTCTTTGGTTTTGCAGCTGTCGTCAGTTTTATATAAAAACGTTAAGGCCTGAATACACCCTCAGAAGCCGGTGCCTGTTCAGTGGCTCCGGACCCATCCATGGGTACAATACTTTGAGTATCTCGTGGCGTGCCGGACTCCACATGGGTCTCGGTAGGGGCCTGCGACTCGAAAGTAGCGGGCATCAGGGGCTGTGAAAGTGCCTCACTGAGTACCGGTGAACTGTCGACTGGCTTAGGAGAAGCTTTGTCATTGGTTTTGGACCTCGACGGTCTGTCTCTGTCCTTTTCTTTGCGTTTTTTGTGTACTCCGGTTGTCGGATTGCTATCCGACAACATTTCAGGGTAGTTAAATCTGTTTCCAAAATATTTTGAGGCAAAAATATACCGATGCTTAATAGTGTGTTGGTTAAATCTAGCACAAAACCGACAAACAGACAAGTTGTGATCAGGGTCTAGGCAAGGAATACAGTATAAATGGAAATCCTTATCGGGTATTTGCTTCCCACAAGTAATACAATTAACTTTTTCTGACATCAGTATGGAGCAAGACAAAAGTTTCCCCAACGGGGTATTTCGCTTTAGTGAAGACTTCAGGTCTGAAACTCGAAAATTTCAGGAGTCGGCCGACCGGCACTTGTGAACTACTTCTGCTTCGGGCACCGCACGGCAAGAAAGACTAAAGAAAATGGCATCAGCTGCTTGTTTTATACCCCTGACGACCTGACGTCATGGAAGAGGAGACAGCAACCGAAGCAAGACCCAAGATTTTGGAATTCAGGCAGAGTGAGGGCAACCTGCCAACAGATTACCCAAATGTAATGACTGCAACAGTGAAACACGAAGAACATCAATATTTGCAGAATAATGCTTCAGAGGAATGACGTGTAAGGGATGGCAGGAACTGAATGAGTTATGTAACATTCGATTGACAATGATTGTATAGAATCATCATATATAATGCATAATGTTTGCACAGAAAATGTCAATATGGTGTTTTCATTTATAGAAATTTATGACTGCCTATATCATTAAGTGATAAATAATAAATATGTTGTTTAAAAAAAAGAAAAGCATTTCTGGGAACTAGGCAAGCAGAATGATGTTCAGGAGGGGGAGTGAGGTTTAATGGAAGGCAGGAATTAAGCAATTTATGTAATGCTGGAGTGAATAATCATTAAAAACATGTAATGCATTATGCACGAAAGTACAGTTGTGCAAGATCTTACTGTAACAGTAAATGTCCTGTTTTTCACTGTTGCAGCATTCTTTACTCCTGTGATATCCTGCAGAGGACAGCTAAATGTCCAGTCAGCATACCAAAGCCTTTATATCTTCGAGGTGTCTTACAGCAGATATATGCATAAGGTACACATGTCACGCACAAGTGCCTAATCTTTAGAAAGTATAGTTGTGTAAAATCTTACCATAACAGTAGATGTCCTTCGCTTCACTATTGCAGTATTCTTTACAATAGGGATCCCCTGCCTAGGGCAGCCCAACATTCAGACAGTATACCAAAGCCTTTAGGTTGCAATGGGTATGCCATATGTCACATGTATACTTCCCGCACACTGTGTAAGGCCATAAAGGTGACATCAGGACATACCATCCTCAGAAATGAAAAAACCCAGTAGGAACGACAGCTTAAGGATACCATTAGGAAACAAGTTCATTCAGGAGGAAAAGGGACGAGGGGGAGGAGGGAGTGAATAGTGCCATAGTAAAGAGAAGGACATCTACTATTATAAGATTTTACACAAACTGTACCATCTCCCTTCCATATCATTCTTTACCATAGGGAGAGTACAATAGCTCAGGAAGAAGATAGAGGTGGAAGGGCTAAGCAGAGCCCTCTAGGAAGCCATGGAGACTGGCCCTGGCAAAACCAGCTCTGGCCCTAGAAATCACAACTTATAGTGCTTGGTAAATGTATGCACAGAAGTCCAAGTAGCTGCCTCAAGAATAGAATTAGTATCTAAAACCTTAAAAAAAGCACTATAAGAAGGCACAGCCCTAGTAGAATGAACCTTAACAGAAGGAGGAAGGTTCTTCCCATGAAAAGAATAACAAAAATAAATGGGCTTTAGATATCCAAGAAGAGAATTTACTTGGAAACAGCCAAACCGAAAGACCTAGGATAAAAAGAAACTAAAAGCTGTTCAGATTTACAAAAAGCTTTACTTTTATCCAAATAATATTTGAGTTGTCTATGCAAATCTAAGGTGTGCAAAACCTTCTCACTAGCAGATTGCAGAGAAGGGAAAAAGAGGGCAAATGAATAGACTGATTAAGAGATAACTCATTACCCACCTTGGGCATAAAAGAAAGATTAGCATGAAGGGACAACACCCTGTCCTTATGAAAACCTAAAAAAGGGAGGAATAGCCATAAGGGCTTGGCAGCTCAGACACTCATCTGGCGGAAGTAAGGGCCAAAAGAACAGTCTTCCAAAAACAATGCTGTAAAGAAGTTGAAGCAATAGGCTCAATAAGAGCCAGAGTATTTTTTTTTCTAAAACAAAATTAAGACCCCAGGAAGGAGGGGAAGGCTTCCTGGGAGGCCTTATGTGAAGGACTCCTTTAAGAAACTGTTTTGGCCTAAAATCTAGAGGCCATAGGGGGAGTTAAAAGCAGACAAGCAGAAACAGCTGACAGGTGGGTCCCTTAGAAGAATATGCCAACCCAGTATTGAGCAATTTACACAAATAACAGAACCAAACTAACATCCACAGTAAGTGGATCCAGGTTATAAGAGAGACACAAAATAGAAAATCTCTTCCATTTGGACAAATAAGATTTTCTAGTAGTGGGTTTCCTGGCCTCCTGCAGGACCCAAAGCCCATCCTCATGAAAAAAGTGCTGAAGGGGATCAAAATCTTATCACCCACAATGGCAGTTGAAGAGTGGATAGATGGGAATAGATGAAAGATCCCTTGTCTTGTGTGAGTAGGTCCACCTGTAAGGTAACTTCTGATGATTGCCCTCAACTAAATGCAGAAAAGGGAACCAATGCTGTCTGGGCCAAAAGGGAGTCACCAACAAGATTTTGGGAGCTTCCTGTTTTATCTTAAACAGGACCTTTGGAATGAGAGGAAGGGGAGAGAAGGCATAAAGAAAGATCCTCTTCCAAGAAAAAGAGAGGGCGACCACCTTCCAAGCCAGAGAACATGGGACTCTGGTGCAGAAGATAGGAAGCTGCCTGTTCAGAGCAGAGGCAAATAGATCTACTTGAGGAGTACCCCACTGTTGGACAATGACCAGAAACACATCCCTGTGAAGCATCCACTTGTGGGACTGTGTTATGGAGCTGCTCAGAGAATCTGCCAATATATTCTGATCAAAGGGAATGCAAACTACCTGAATGTTTAACTGATACTGGATAGCTAGAGCCCAAACCTGGAGCTAATCTGCACAGGAGACAAGTCCTTGCTCCCCCCCTTGTTTGATGATGTAACACATTGTGATATTGTCTGAGAATTCTGAGGGACCCAGGAAGGAAGAGAATGAAAAGCCTGAAGACCCTGAAGAAGGGCTCTCATCTCTTTGACACTGATGTGGTCTTTCTTTTGTCAAAGAGACAAAAGGCCCTGCACTTTCAGAAGACTAAAGCAGGCCCCCGTCCTACATCCAAGGCATCTGTGAAAAGTTCCCGATAGGGGAGAGGAGGTTGAAAAGGAAGCCCTGGGTTTGAGGGACAACAACAAATCTAAAGAATAACAATGTTGAAGCCAAACTGAATTTAGAAACCAGTGAAGCTTTTGCCTGTGGAACTTGGCCAGAGGAAGCATAGGAATGGTAGAAGCCAAGTAACCCAGAGCCCTCAGAAACTCCCTGGCTGTAACTGAAGCCAGAGGAGGGATTATAAGAAAGCAGTCAGAGTTAAAAGTCTTGGGGGGAGGCAGGGATGCCAGCATGGAACAGTCTGGAGCCTGCACCCCAGAAAAACATGATCCTAAGGAGGAGTCAGGAATATTTGTTAGAAAATTACAGTAAAACCTCAGGCTTTGCAGGAGAGAAATAGTGAAGTGTAGATGCTTAAGTAAAATCTCTGGAAAGGAGGCCTGAATGAGCAGATTGTCCAGATAAGGAAAGGCATGTATCCCTCTCGACCTGCAGAAAGGAATCACAGTTGTAAGACACATAGAAAGGGCACGTGGGGCAGTAGAGAGGCCAAGGGGCAAAGCAGAGAACTGAAAATCCCAGGAAACAATAGAGAAACAAAAACTTCCTGAAAAAGGAATGAATGGGAATGTGTAAATAAGGATCCTTGAGATCCTGTGAAACTAGAAAAGCCTAAGGAAGTAGCAGAGGAAACATGGTTTGAAGGGTTAGCATCCAAAAGGAAGGGGACCTTCAAAAAGGTGCTTAGCTAAGAAAGATCCAGAATGGGTCTCCAGGTGCCTTCTTTCCTGGAGAACAAAACCATTCTGGAGTAAAGCCGCTTTCCCTTCTGAGGAGCTGGAACTTCTTGAATTGTTCCTTGAGTAAACAGGCCCTGACACACCTCTGGAAAAATGGGCAGTTGAACTGGGAGGGCATTCCAAACCATGTAATAACCCTGGCGAATTATAGAAAAAAAAAAAAAAAAAGAGTCTTGGGTGACTTTTAACTAAATAGGAAGGGACAGGGAAAGATGCAGAGAAAGAGGAATGTGACTGAGAAGAACAGAATAGTCAAGCAGCACCTGGTGTGTCAGGAAAAGGAGGCTTCTGAGGAGGAGGAGTTTGGGAGCCTTACCAAGGGGAGCACTTCAACCACCCTTCTTACCTTTGGGAGGAGAGCAAGACCATCTACAAACAAAGGTAGGCTTGTTAGGGTAATTCTTTTGAAATTTGGGAACAGGTGAAGCAAAAATATTCTTCAATTACTGTAAGGACTTACCCTTTTCTTGCACAGACTTAAACAACTCTGCAGCAGCAGTACCAAACAAATGTTTATCACCCAGAGGAGCATCCTTCGGTTTAGTCTTGACATCATCAGGCAAATGTTGAAGTCTGAACCAAGAATACGTCCTCGAAACAGAACCAAAATCAGCAGCCTTAGGATAAAGCATCAGCTGCATCATGCAACTTGGGAAGATGTCCCTAGCAAGGAAAGAGCAGAGGTCTTCCCCTCAGAATCAGGAAGATCTGAAATAGCCTGAACATCAGACACATGAGCACAGTCCCATTTGAAAAACTCCATCATTCTGGAAATAATATCACCAAAAGAAATATCAAATGGAGAGCCATCAGTCTCCAGAGCTGTGGACGTGGGTAAGACGGTCCACACAGCCTATCTGGACCTCGCCAAGGCCTTCGACACCACCTCCCACTCTGGATTCATAAACTTACTAAGCTGGGCATAAATCCCTATGTCACTCAATGGGTTGCCAATTTGCTTATTGACAAAACCCAGACTGTAAAAGTAGCTGACTCCAAATCCAGCTCCAGACAAGTGGAGTACTTCAGGGTTCAGTCCTGGGACCGCTCTTGTTTGGCATCTACTTCTCTGAAGTACAGGCCAACACTAAAGGACTCTGGCTAACAAAGTTCACAGATGACTGCAAACTGGGAGCCATTATTGAAACCCCAAATGATGTGGATATTCTACAAAAGGGCCTTACAGAAATAAGAAGTTATGTACTCACCATAACGTTACATCTGAGTAGGTGGCTTCATTTGTCTGCAACCTGTGGGTCTTAGATCCGATATCGGATCCGAGCCGAGCCGGCAACTATTCATACAGCTATGGATCCGAGCTCCTAGCTCCTCCCCTCACCCATAATCCCTTGCCAACCCCAAATGACCTCAGATCAAGTTTGCCCTCCTATATACCTGAAAAGGTATTCCAACAGGAAAAGGCAGGAAAAATATCAACATCTAACTCTTCTGAAGGCCAGGGGGAAGGAGGGGGGGATGGTTGCAGACAAATGAAGCCACCTACTCAGATGGAACGTTATGGTGAGTACATAACTTCTTAATCTGGAGTAGGGACTTCATTTGTCTGCAGCCTGTGGGACAGAGTCCCCAGCTACCTGAATCTTGGGCGGCCATCATGGAAGGATGTTCCGGAGCACTGCGGAGCTAAAGGATGCTCTCCCTCTGGAGATGACATCCAGTTTGTAGTGGTTAATAAAGGTATGAGAGGAGGCCCAAGTGGCTGCCGAGCAAATATCATCTAAGGGGACTAGATCTGAATGCAGTAGAAGTAGATATGGAGCGAGTGGAATGTGTACGAACCCTTTGAGGTGCGGGCCTCCCAGAAGTCTCATAAGCTAGAAGGATACATTGGGAAATCCAGTGTGATAAGGTGACCTTCAAAACGGCTTTACCTAAATTGAATCTGGCAAAGGAAATGAACAGCTGGATCAGATTGTCTGTGACCAGCAGTCCTATCAATATAGAAACGCAGCTGCCTATGCACATCTAATGAATGCAGCTTGTATTCTCCTTTATTTTGGTAATGAGGGAAGAAAACAGGAAGATTAATGGACTGATTGATATTGGTTTCTGAGGCCACCTTAGGTAGAAAGGACGGATTGGTCCTGAGGTACACTCTATCCTGATGAAAAACCAAGTACGGGGGGTTTATGGAAACAGCTTGAAGTTCCGAAACTCTCTTCGCAGCAGTGATGGCTACCAGGAATGCTGTTTTCCAAGACAGGTATTTAAGATCAGCAGAGGCAGCTGGTTCAAAGGGAGATGCAGTCAAGGCTTGAAGAACTAGTGCTAGGTCTCAAGGTGGTATGGCTTCTTTGATAGGGGCCCTGAGCAGAAAAGTACCCTTGAGGAAGGTTTTACATAATTTAGCTGACATCAAAGGACCTGTCTCGTGTTCTATGTGGTAATGGGAGATGGCTGCCAATTGTACCTTGACTGTCGAACAGCTAGCCCCTTGCTGAAAAAGTCCGGTAAGGAAGTCCAAAACGGATGTTAGCAGAACAGTGAAGGGGTCCAGATTATGGTTTTCCACCCAGACGGAGAAGCGCTTCCATTTACTGCGGTAAATCTTCCTGGTGGAAGGTATATGTGCTGCCACCAAGATGGCTTTGACTGGTGAAGAGATACCGGGAGTCCTCATTAAGAGTGGAACTGGAGCAGCCAAGTTGTCAGCTTCAGGTTGTCCAGATTCGGGGTCGGTAAGCCTGATGGGTGGGAGATCAGATCCGGGCTGGGATCCAGAATCCAGGGAGGATTCACCAAGTGAGACCACAGGTAAGGGAACCAAGTCTGTTGAGGCCAGAATGGGGCAATGAGGATCATTCTGCTCCCCAACCGAGAGGCTTTCTGTAACATCTTTAGCATCAGGGGTAGAGGAGGATAGGCATAAAGTAGACCGGGCAGCCAAGCATGCACTAGAGCGTCTCTCGTGGATTCCCCTGGTGGGGGAATCAGGGCGAAGAAGTTGTCGCATTTTGTATTTCAGGGAGAGGCAAAAAGATCACAGCAGGGTTGCCCCCATTTTGCAAAAATCTGCTTCGCCACTCGGGAGTTGAGAGTCCACTCGTAAGGGGAAAGGATAGTGCGGCTGAGTTTGTCCACCAGAATGTTGGACTGACCCGGAATGTGCGTTGCGATCAGAAAGCGGTTGGTGGAGATCACCCATTCCCACACTCTCATGGCTTCTCGGCAGAGAGGGTAAGACCTGGTTCCCCCCTGTTTGTTGATATACCAGACAACTGACAGGTTGTCCGTCTGTATCGCAATAGTTCCTACGTGAAGAAAGTTGTGAAGTGCTTGCAACGCCAACAGCACTGCCCTCATCTCCAGAACATTGATATGCAGGGAGGTCTCTGTCGTTCCATGTGCCTTGGACTGTTCTGCCTGAGCAATGCCCCCCCCCCACCCGAGGCGAGAAGCGTCCATGGTCACCGTGACGAGAGGAGGTGGAGCGCAGAAGGGGCGACCTGTGGAGAATGAAGCCACCATAACAGGGCCCTCCTGCAAGCCTTGTTGATAGAGATAGGATGATTGAGAGGAAGAAGCTGAAAGAACCATTGTACTTGAAGGGTCCACTGTAGTACCCTCATGTTTAGGTGAGCGCATGGAAGGAATATAATTGCCACTGCCATAGAGCCCAGTGCCCTCAGGACCAATTCCGCGGGTGGAGCTTCTGACTGAAGGATGGCCCGCACATGTAAATTCAGATTCTGTAGTCGTTCTGGAGTGAGGTAGGCTCGCAGACTTCTCGTATCTAATCTGGCCCCTATGAAGTCTATCACTTGTGTCGGAGCAAGGGAGGATTTGTACGTATTGATTGTAATGCCTAACTGGAGGGCTAGGCAAAGAAAAGAGTCTCTGGCTGAGCAGAGTAGATGCCTTGTTGGGGCAGTCAGGAGCCAGTCGTCCAGGTACGGCAAGACCTGCATTCCCAGGAGTCTCAGGTGGGCCGCTATCACTGCTAAAACTTTGGTGAACACCCTGGGGGCTGTGGTGAGGCCAAAGGGAAGGACCCTGAACTGATAGTGGCTGGCTCCCAGCTGGAAGCGGAGAAACCTCCTGGATCATCTGTCCATTAAAATGTGGTAGTACGCATCCTTGAGGTCTGAGCACATCCAGTCGTTCTCCCGCAAGAGGGGGAGGATGGATTGAAGAGTGACCATTCGGAATTTTTCCTTGGTTACCGACAGGTTCAGGAGGGAAAGGTCTAGAATTGGTCTCGAGTCCCCCGTCTTTTTTGGCACCAGAAAGAACCTGGAGTAAAACCCTAATCCGAGCTGGTCTGGGGGGACGGGTTGGATGGCTCTTATCTAGCAGCTGCTGGATTTCTGTGGCTGCAGCCTCCCTCTGAGTGGGTGGTACATCGGGGAGGTTTCTGAGTCTGGGGACATGCTGCATTGGGATTTTGTAACCTCTGGATATGATACGAAGTACCCAGCGGTCTGACGTGATGGACTCCCATGCCGCCAGGTGCCTCGAGAAGCGCCCCCCGACTGCCTCCAGAGTGGAGCAGTCGTGCAACCCTTCAGGGCTGTTGCGTGGGCCGATCAGAGAAGGATTCTCTGGACCCAAAATTTCTCGGAGCCCCTCTGCCTCTAGGGCGGCATCCTCCCTGTCCTCCTATGCCAAGGAAGGACTGGTTGTCTGGAGCAGGTTGGGAGTGTTGCAATTTCCGGAACCACATCTTCTTCTGTCCCTTTTGTTTCTTGGAGAAGGACCTCTGGGGAGCAGAGAAGCGGACTCCGATGGCAGACAATGTCTTCCCATCCTTCTCGCTCTGAACAAGTATCTCGCGAACAGTCTTGCCAAACAAGGCAGAACCATCAAAGGGGGCATTCGCAAAGGACGCCTTAAAGGGCTCCGCAAAGTCGCAATGTCGGAGCCATGCCTGGCATCTCATAACTAGGCCTGCTCCGCTAGCTCTAGGGGCTCCCTCAGTAGCGTGGGACAACAGCCGCATAGAGGTGTTGGAAATAGATCTAAGAGTGGCCATACGAGTGGAGTACAACTGCTTGTCCTCCGCAGACATGGACTCTGGCGGGGAAGCAGCGTATTCTTTAATAAGATCTCGCTGCATCCTGATGACATGTGCCATGTAGTTCAGGGACCTTACTGAGAAGGTCGCTGAACTAAATACCCGCCTCCCAAGGCGATCCATCGAGCAGGACTCCTTGCTCGGTGGATGGACTGAGGGGCTCTCCTGAGCTAGTTCCCTCTTAGGGGCTGCCGCCGTCAACATGGCATCTACGGGGGGACCCTTGCTCCAGTGGGACCGGTCTGCGGGGGGGCTCAAGATCCTATCCGGGCGTTTAGGAACTGGCTCCACAGTGTCCGGCTCCTTCCAAGCCCTGGTGGTAATAAGGTCCACCAGGGGGTCGGCCGGAGAGGACACCCAAGAGGTAGACGGGCCTGCTTCGAATGCCTCCAGGAACACGGACTCATCGGAGGAAGTCTTGGAGGAGACATCCTCAGGGGGTGACCTTGGGGAGCCTTCCCCTTCATCCAAGTCCGTGTCCTCTGTTAAGGACTCGGGGGAGTACACGTGCCTCCTCTTACACTTGTGCTTGCAAGGCACTTCCTCGGGGGGGCTGTCTGAGGAGGTCTCACCAGCAACATCCTGTTCCAATGGAACAACCTGGGACATCGAAGCAGGCTGTCCCTGTGGCCGTGTGATGGGAGCCTGACCCAGCAGAGAGGGAGTGCAGGGCAGAGCCGAGACAAGGGCCGGGGGTCCGGATGCTCTCGACAGAGCCCTCTCCACTGCATCGAAGGCCGAGGGGGAGACGCTCTCCCTGGGTTCCGAAAGTCGACTCCCCCTCGGATCCGATGAAGGGATCGGAACCGGCGCCGAGACCGTCTGTTCCGAGGGACCAATGTGCTCCGACCTGGACAGAGCCGAATGCACACTGAATCCCTCGGATCCAAAGCTCGCCCCACAGCTCCGAGAGGTCGGATCTGACAATGGAACAGACAGACTTGAGGGCAGGGTCGGATCCGAAGTACTCAGTACTGTCGGTGCCGACCCACCCCCGGCTCCGACGCTGCCCGGCTCCGAGCGCTCCGAACCTGGGAAGTGGGTTGGAGAAGGAGAAATCGGAACAAAGAAAGGTGTCGAGCTCCCACCCGAAGGGGGGGGGGGGGAGGCAAGAGCACTTCCATCTGCAGCTGGGCCTGGATGAACCTCCTCATCATCCGGTCCAAGTCTGCATCAGACAGGCTGTAGGTTGATCTCGAAGAGGCCACCGAGGCAGGCCTGGAATGCCGCCTCGATGACCTCGACGGAGATCGGGTCTCCTCCTCCTCGGGTCCCGGGGAGAAGCAAGGAGATCGGAGCTGAGGAGGAGACGACCTGGAAGCCGTGGAGGGAGAAGCCTGCTTAGCTGGGGGGGCCGAAGCGGAGGCCTTGGCCTTCCGCTTGTGGTGCTTCTCCCTCCGTTTCTCCCTCCTGGCCTCCCTGTCCTTCGGCGCTTTAGTGGGAGTTTGAATCCCGGCTGGGGGAAGGGGGTCAGGAGTGGCTACCACCACAGGCTGAGGAGGTGCCACGGGAGGAGCGGAGGCCAGAGCCGAATCCAAGGGCAAAAGTCCCACCAGAACCAGCTTCGACCTCCGCTCTTTCAGTGCCCTGGGGTTGAACGCTGCACAAATGGAACAGCCCGAGGACAGGTGTTCAACCCCAAGGCACCGAACACACCGAGTTTGGCCATCTGCCGGAGAGAGCTTATGGCCACACTTGGTGCATTTAGAAAAAATAGGCTTAGGGGCCTCTGCCATACCTAAACTAAGGCTACACAAACACACTAGGCCCCAAACACAATCACACACAAGCACACACTAACGACCAGCGAGGGGAGGGTAAAAAACTAAAAATTCAAGTTAAAGGCCAAAGAAAACCTAGCACACTCAGACTGATTAAACTAGGGGAAAAAAAAGACTGTGAAAATACACTTATCTATAAGAAATCGCCAGGAGCTCGCAATCCAGCTGACACACTTTAGAGCGGCAAACTAGATCTGAGGTCATTTGGGGTTGGCAAGGGATTATGGGTGAGGGGAGGAGCTAGGAGCTCGGATCCATAGCTGTATGAATAGTTGCCGGCTCGGATCCAAGACCCACAGGTTGCAGACAAATGAAGTCCCTACTCCAGATCAGATGCTTGGTGCCAGAGCCATGGGCTTAAGATTAATGCCAAGAAATTAATAGTTATCCCCTTTGGGAAAAAACATGTACCCATGAATTACCACATAGGTGGCAGTACACTAAACATTGAAAGTGTGATGAGAGACTTAAGGACACAGGTGGACAGTGGTCTTACCTTCGATAACCACATCGCCACAACAGTCAGGAAATCCTTCTATGTGGCACACCTCATCACTAAGGGCTTTTCATTCAGAAAAAAAGTAGGTCATTGTCCCACTGTACTCATCCCTCATTACACCCATTATGGAGTACAATGCTCCGTTTGGTATGTACATCACAAGACATCTGCAACAGCTGGAAAGGCCACAGAAATACCTCACTAAAAGAATCACAAGCCTAAAGCAGATGCCCTATGCTGACCGTCTAATAAAACTCCAGCTACACTGTGGCATATCGTCTACTCAGAGGTGCTCTCTGCTTAACATACAAGGCCATGTCAAACCCTGAGCTGCTGGACATGCTCCACTTAAAGAAATCCCAATCCCTCAGAGCCAATTGCTCCAGGGATCTAAACCTTGTCATCACAATGAACAAAACATGCTGGAGGGATAGGTTCCTGACCCAGAGACTCCCCATACTCTGGAATAGACTGCCCATACATGTCAAGCAGAGCACCTCCTTGGCCCTCTTCAAAAGGAACCTTGACAGTTGGATGGGACATAGGAAATTCACCCCAGGGATCACGTCAGTCGCCCTGCTAGACAGGGGTCCAGGGAAGTAAATATTGTGGGAAGAAATATCCAGGGAATCGTTATGGCTAGGCTTGTATAGGCCCTAGGGCCAATAGCCTAGTACCAACCTATGACTGATAGACTCTTCTTCCTCAGAACCATAAATATAGGAAAGAAGGAATCTGAGTGACGGACTCTTCATCAGAATCTACATAATCAGAGGAATCCTGCTCCCTAGGCCTGTTAAAAGGAGTAGAACACCAAGGAGGAACAGGAACAGAACCCCCCCTGTGAAGGCTTTAGAGCCAAAAGGACATTAAAAAGCTCTTGAGCAAAGTTTTGCCATTCACTCTGAGGATCTCTAGGAACAAGAGAAATGTGTCTAGTTTTCTACTTCTTTTTGAGAGGGATGTCAGCCTTAAAAAACTTGAGAGACTGATCCCTGTCCACACTGTTATCGAAGTCGGAACCTCTTCCTTCACAATATCTGAGGAATAACCCTAGGCCCCTTCAGTAATTATCAGCTGTGGTTTCCCCTGTACATCCAAGGCGGACATCTGCAAGGCCCCCATGGACGTGCTTGATGTCAGATCCATGCCGGCCTCCAAAGCAGTGGCGGCAGAGGAAATGCAAGGAAACTAGAAGATCCTTTGGGCTTTCACTAGCCTCAAGACAGACATCCAGTGGCAGTAGTACATGTGAAGAATCCAAGCGAGCTTTCTTCATCTTTCTCTTCACAGACTGCTGACTTTTGGGCAGGAAAGATCCTTCCATAGTCTCTTTAGCCAACAGTTTAAGGTGTTGGTTTTTCAAGTAAACAGCCAGAGAAGAAAGCCAACTACGCAACATCTTACGGATGAAAGCTTGGCAAATTTTGCAAGACGTATTACCATGGGAAGCACTTAAACAGAACAAACACTGCTCTTGGCAATCTTTACGGGGAATCTGTCTCCCGCTCTGGCATTTCCCTTTTCTGGATGACATGAAACCAAAAACCAGAACAAGGCAAAAAAAAAAAAAAAAGCAAAATCAAAAAACCCCAACAGGGCACTTATCTGATAGTGGTTTGGTAACCAGCAGATGAATAAGCATTCAGACCGCTTATCGAAGATGGCGTTCGGACTTGTGGCAAAGGTTTGAGGATGTTATGTCTGGACATTACCTTTATGCCCTCCTAACACCATGCACAGGGAGGATACATGTGACATAAGGCATACCCATTATAACCCAAGGGCTTTGGTATACTGACCAGATGTTGGGCTGCCCTAGGCAGGGGATCTGTACTGTAAAAGATACTGCATCAGTGATACGGAAGGACATCTGAAGTGCCCCAGGAGAGCTACAGCAACCACAGAGAAAAGTAACACACACATCCAGGAGGGGAAGAAAATGGAGGAGGATTAAAACCTCTCCTTTGCCAGAAGGAAAGCAATAGAAGGCAACAGAAGTAGAAGAGATGGACAGAATACTGCAAGATTAAGAAGTAGGACATCTACGGTTAGGGCAAAATCTTACACAATTGTACTATGCCCTCCCTTATCACTGTTGCATTATGTTTCATGTTGGCGACTATAAAGCTACTGCAAAGTATGGCAGGAGGAAGCAACAGAAGAGCCCTGCAAAAACACATGAAGGATGGCCCTGGATAAACCTGCCCTGGCACTAGAAATGACATTCAACTTGTAATGTTTGGTAAAAATGAACAGACAACCAAGTAGCAGCTTCCAAGATGCATCTAGTATCCAGACCCTTGATGAGAAGCATCAGAACTGGCCACTTCCCTGGTACAATAAGCAGACAGAAGAGGAAAGCTGCTTGCCATGAAAAGAATATCCAAAAGAAATGGTCTTAGAAATCCAGGAGAAGATGGTTTGCTCCAATACTGCCCAACCCAAATTCCTGGCATGAAAGGAAACAAACCGCTGCTGGGATTTCCTGATACGTTTTGTCTTATCCAAGTAATACCCGAGCTATGTAAATCCAAGGCGTGAAAAACCTTTTCACTAGGATTCTGTGGAGAAAAGATAAGAAGATGAACAGACTGATTCAAGAACAAATCATTAACCACCTTGGGCATAAAATGATTGGTATGAAGAAACACCCTGTCCTTGTGTGGAACTGCCGTGAGTGCTGGCAGTTCAGAGACGCTACTGGTAGAGGTAGGAGACACCAACAATACAGTCTTCCAAGTACAACATTGTAGGAAAGAAGAAACCACAGGCTCAAAAGAAGACTGGGTCAGTTTCTCAAGAACAAACTTAAGGTCCCAAGGAGGAGGAATAAGGTTTCTTGGCAGCCATATATGAAGCATTCATTTTAAAGAACATTTGATAATTCATAAACAGAAATGAATGACAAATTTACTTTAACAGATGAATATACCAAGCCAAAACTAAGCATCTCACACAAGAATGGTTGGTAGGGACCCCCAAAGAAAAAGGGCCCACGTCATGCTTGAGACAATATAGAGAATGTCTTCCATTTAGTCAAATATGATTTTCTAGAAGTAGGTTTTCTGGCATCCTGCAAAACTTAAAGCATGTCATCAAAAAATTGGTGCCTAAAGAAACAAAATCCTATCACCCAAAGTGTCAACTGAATGTTTGACAAGTGAGGGTGAACGGGAGATCCCTTGCTTTGTGAGAGATCATCATTCCTGTGAGGTAATCTGTGAGGACTGTCCCTCGTGAGATAAAATGGGGGAAAATAGTGCAGTTTGGGCAAGAAGGGAGTCACCAGCAAGATTTTGGGTGTGTCCCACATGATCTCGTCCAGGACCTTTGGTAGTAGAGAAGAAGGGGAAAGGCATACAGAAGCATCCCCTTCCAAGAAAAAAAAACATAGCATCTACTTTCCAAGCCTGGTGACTCCATCTGGAAGGGAACTGGAGAAGGTGTCTGCTCAGAAGGAAAGCAAAAAGATCTAAGTACCACCCCACTGATATACAATGTCCAGAAACACCAACCTGTGAAGCATCCATTTGTGAGCATTCATCCTGGACCTATTCAGTCTGCCACCAGATGGTGCTCTGAAGGAATGCAGACCACCTGAAGAATCATGTGATGGCAGACTGAAAAATCCCAAGCCTGAAAGAGCCAGCCTGCAAACATCATAACCTTTTTTTTGCCCCTTGCTTGATGTACCACGTGATTGTCGTATTGTCTGTAAAAATCTTTAGAGCACGTGTAACCCAAAGTGAGTGAAAAGTCTGGACAGCTAGAAGAACCCTCATCTCCTTGATGCTGATATAGTCTGTCAGCTTCTGATGGGACCAAAGACAATTGACTCTGAGGTTGTTGGAGGAGGCTTTCCAAACATGATTGACTGGAAGCATCAATACACAGCTCCTGAGTAGGGAAAGGAACCTGAAAAAGTAGACCTGGATTCCGGGAAATCTGGTGAATCTTAAGCTTGAGACAAAACAAGACAGGAATCAGATACTCCAGAGGGTGGCAGTGCTGCAGCCAAACACTGAGATAGAAGTAAAATTTTCTCGTGTGGAGTTTGGCAAGGGGAATGGTGGATGCCATGCACCCCACAGCTTGGAGAAATTCCCCTGCAGGAAGGACTGAAGGAGGAGACACTGTAAATAAGCACTGAGAGAGAACCTTGGCAGGCGGAAGACAGGCCAACATTGGAATGGTCCGAGTCCTGCAACCCAGGAATACATGGTCCTGAGGAGGAGTCACAGACTTTTTGAGAGTAGGATAAACCCCATACTAAACAGAAGTAGCATAGTGAAGTGTAGATCCTGAAGCAGGAGCTGCTGAGAGGAAGCTTGAATCAAAAGGTTGTCCAAATAAGTGAATGTCTGAATTCCTTGAAGTCTGCAGAAGGCTACCACAGGAGCAACACTTTTGGTAAACACCATCAAAGAGTAGAAAGACCAAAAGGCAAAGCAGAGAACTCATTATGAAACAGAAAAACGTAAAAATTTCCTGAAGAGAGGATGAATAGGAATGTGGAGGTAAGCATTCTTCAAATCCAGCGAAATCAAAAAGATTTGAGGAAGCAGAGGGAAAAGTGTCTGAGGGAATCTTGAGAAAGGTGTTGAGAAAATATAGGTTGAGAATGGGCCTCCACAACCCCTCCTTCCTGGGAACCACACACATCCTGGAATAAAAACCTGTTACCTGCTGAAACAAGGGGACAGGCTGGATGGCTCCCAGTAACATCAAATCTTGAAGAATCAAAGGAAAATGTGGGATCTGACAAGGAGGAGGCAGAAGGCGGCCTGAGGAAGGGCCTTCCAGGCCATAAAATAACCTTTTTGGGTAATGGAAAGTATTCATGCATCCAAGGTTACCTACTGCCAAACAGGAACAGAAATAGTCAATCTGAGGGACAGAAGAATCTGGCTGAGGGACAGGAGCAGCTGAATGTCAAATAGAAGCAGACTTGTCAGAGAAAGAAGGTTTTTGACTCTTAGAACCCTGAGAAGATTTATCTGGAAAAACGTACCTATAAATCATCCCTAAAAGGCCATTTAGTCCGCCTATGAACAAAGGAAGGCTTAGGAGGGCACCTCCTCTGAAATTCAGCAGCAGGACAGACAAATTTTTTTTTTCAAATACTATATAACTTTACCCTTATGCTGGAGGGTCTTAAACAATTCAGACGCAGCAGTGCCAATGAGATTCTGGGTGTCTAAGGAGGAATCCAATAATTTGGCTGTGAAGTCTTCAGGCAGAGCCTGGTGACATAACCAAGAGTACAGTCTCCTAACAGATTTAGATGCAGCTGGTA
This sequence comes from Protopterus annectens, assembly GCF_019279795.1. Taxonomy (NCBI): domain Eukaryota; kingdom Metazoa; phylum Chordata; order Ceratodontiformes; family Protopteridae; genus Protopterus; species Protopterus annectens. The sequence goes on along the minus strand of NC_056733.1, from coordinate 6,930,161 downwards.
TGAAGGAGGCATTAGGAGCATCATAACTACATTTATTAGAAAGACTAGCCACTTGAGAAGCGGATCTCAAAAGGAAAATGGCAAAAGTCTTACCCTCTGAATCAGCAATCAGCCAGAATGCCCTCAGTTTGGGAGAGAAGAGCCAGGACATGCTTAGTCATATGGTCCTGGTAATTACTAATTCTGAAAAAAGCAGCAGAGGTGCGTGTGTGTATGTGTGTGCGTGTGTGTGTATATATATATATATATATATATATATATATATATGGTCTATATTATATGAGCGAAAGTTCATATGAACGAACGTTCTTATGAACGAAAGGCCCCCCACTAAATATATATCCCAACTCCAAATATACATATATATATATATATATATATATATATATATATATATATATATATATATATATATATATATTATATATACACCTGTCCAAGGTACAGCTGCTCTTACCAGACAGTAAAAGCTTAAAAGACAGCAACATGGATGGTTTATCAGTGGCTACAGAAATAACAGGATCAGAAAAAATGCTTTTATATAAAAACTGTTGAGCCTCAGGAACTTTATAGAACCTGTCCGGTTTTCTTAGGGGCAGGATCAGAGGCCAGAAAAGCTGCAATTAAAGTAACTAGGAGAGTAGCCAGAAATGAAAGTACTGCAGAAGGATAAGGAGAACCTATTTCAAGAGTTTATAGTATCTTTTTCTGAACATCAGAAACATGGGAAAAGTCTTGCATAATGTTCCATCATACAAACCACTGTATCCCAAACAAAAATGCCACTATAGGAGAGTCAGGAGAAAGTTAATCTTCCTTTGAACCCAGGGCAAGGGGAAAGTAGATCTGACAGGAGCTAGCAATTGACTCCTCACCACAGTCTAAGAGATGACTCAGAGCCCCTAGGGTGTTTGGAAGGAGCGGAAGACTAAGAAACAAAAGCAGAACTGAAAATCCTTGAGTGAGCTTAAGAGCCATAAAGAGTAGCATTGAAAATCCTGAGTAAAAATCCTGCCTTTCTTTGTGAGGATCATGAGCCAAAGAAGGCCACATGCTTAGTTTTCTGCTTCTTTTTTTAAATAAACATCAGCTTTAACAAATCTAGGATGTTCAGACCCCTGCCTAGATTCAATGGGGGTACCAGGCACCTCTTCCCTAACTATTACTTGAGGAATTCCCCTAAGCTCCTCCATATCTGCACCAAACATATGCATAGCATCAGCAGAGTGCAAGTAGGCAGCTGCTCCAAGTTGGCTTCCAACTGGGTCACAGCACAGGGAGCTGACAGCAGCACTGAGCAGGCCTCCAGTTGTTCATTCAACCAGACCAAGATATCCAGTGGAGGCTAGACAGCAGGAGATCAGTTTGCACCTTTTTGACTAAGTGGCTGCTAAACACTGGGGCAGATTCAGGCATGGTACCCTGAACCAAAAAACATCAATTGCTGGTTGTCCAAGTAAATGGAAAGACAGCATATGACTGTGGATAGTCTTGGGTACCAACAACAGACAATCTCACCGCATTTGGTCATGTCTAGCACATACACGCACACAAAAGACACTGTTCGTCTATACCTCTGTGGGGAATCTGCCATCCTACACTTACATTTTCTCTTCCTAGATGACATGTAAACTAAGATAATAGTAAGAAAAAAGAAACGAAAAGACCCTGACTGGGCACCTATCTGTAAAAGGTTCAGTTGTAGAACCGACTCAAATGGGCTTGCAGACCAAATTCAAATGTAGTGTTTGGACTGGTGGCAAAGTTGTTCTGAGGATTAGGCACTCATATGTCATCTTGTATATACCTTATGCCTTGCATGGAGGGCATATGTCTGATGTACGACTTCTGGAAGATGTAAAGGCTTTGGTATGCTTGCCAGATGTTCATCTGTCCTCGGTAAGATTATTCAAGAATACTACAACAGTGATAAGAATGGACATTATGACAAATGTTATACGGCTTTTCTTTTCTATTAAATGTATCTGTGCGAGCGTCTTTAGTGGTAATTTAATAAAGGTGTTTAAAAAAGACAAAAGTCAAAACAAGATGAGCAATATGACAAAGTGTAAGACTGTTAGTAATTCTAACCTGCTGATGAATGTAAGCATTTCTAATGGTAGATCAGATGAAGCAGTGTGAGTTGCAAAGGAGATCACAGTATACTTTATAAAGGCAATGTGAGAAATAAAGGAAAAATTAACTCATGTAGTTAGAAGAGAGGCACTACTATTTGGCAAGTTTCTGGACACGCACCTTTAGCTGGGTTTGGAATAGTGGATAGGATGAAGTATCTGATTTGAGAGGGGATACATTTCCATAGTCTAGGGTCAAGTACTGAGGAAACAATGACCTGTGTTGTAGAGTTTTGCTTGTGGAGGAGGCATTTTAATGTAGGTATTTTGTGGTACTGCCTTTGGAGGTTGTAGGAAGGTGTTTGTCTAATCAGCTTGGCTGCTAAGTGTGAGAACATTTCATTTAACAGTTTGAATACTTGTAACCTTAATAGATCAATCCTCTCTTTTATTTGGAGTTAATGTGCTGTTCTTGATGTTTTGCAGCAAAGTTCATGTTTAACGGGTCCATCATTTCTGTGAGGTTCCAGTTATGTTATAATGTCTAGTGAACAAATGCAGTGTGGAACCAGGTAACTGCTTCTCAGTTATCAGACAGTGGCATCCCAGAAAACCATGAAAGTGGCTATGGTCCCTACTGGAGTGGGCAGTGAAGTCTGGGTATAAAGATCTACCTCCCCTCAGTTAGCAAAATATAATGCAATCCAACAACCATCTTGAAAATATAACTTTTTACACTCCACTCCTTTTCTTTGATGGCATAAGAGAGTAAAACGTTGAATTTTCATGAAGTGTGTGTTCTGCACAATCAGAAACTTGACAGCCTGCGTATATCTATGCAGTGTAGTAGGTATCTCTCTAAGAGCACATGACTGAAAAAAGCTGGTACCTTAATGGACTGGTTCATGTTACTTCCCATGGATATTCTTGGCATGAAATAAAGGGTTGGCCGTCAATGCCATCCTGTCTGCGTGGCAGGTAAGTTAAGGGGATTTGACTAGCAAGGCATGCAACTCTTGAAATCTTTGTAGAGACAATCATAAACAAAAAAGGGCTTTGTCATGAGATGAACTTTAGGTCAGGCTTCGTTGCTTTATTAAATGGTGGTTGGCAACATTTAAATAAAGTGAAACAGAGGTCCCAGTGAGAACCAGATTTCAGACTAGGGGTCAAGTTAAAATTGAGTTGCAACAAAGGCTTGCTTACGCTAAGGCAAGGAATGTAACATGCATGTGTATATGGAACTTCAATTCTGCTGCCAAATGCAACTTTACTGATAAGTAACCAAGTCCTTTGTTAAACTGATCCATAAGGAAGTAAAGCATCATATATGGTAATTTGCCCACGTAACAAAATACTTCGATTTGTCCTTGTAGGTTTTCCTAGACCTTGTGGAATACCTTTCTGAACAAGTTAGAATGTTTACAACTTTCTTAAATGAATATTTGTTAACCAAAGTCAAAAATGGAGAAACCATTCTGCCAATTTCATGGCAATGATGTCTGACTTCAGTCTCAGTATGAGCAAGTCAGCAACCCTTCGAATGGTATGAGTTACAGGGGACTAGGGAACTATCCAAAATATGTGGGTTCTGCAGTGGGGATTAAACTTGTGGATAAAAGAAATCTGTAAAGAATCTTGCAGTGAAGTAGTTTTTCTTTTTAAATTGTCCTGGTTATTGAAAGGAGCAGAGAGAAGGTGGTGTCAGAGTCACTGTGACCACCTTTCCCACCAGTGTTCCTTTTGCTCACTAATGTGCATCAAGTTAGGGAATAACTGATGATATTTTGCATTTAGTGGTGAGGTAAACAGTTCTACAAACAGTTAGCCCCAATGGCAAAAACACAGTTTAAGAAAAACAATAAATGGTCACTAATCAGGTAAATCATCAAGACCATTCATGCAGCAAGATAAGACATGTTGAGTCTGTCTGCCACTGTTGGCTCAAAGTACGTCATGTGCCATCAAGAACAGGATATCTGTCATGGCCCATTTCCAAAGTTTCACTGCATCTCAAAAACAAGTATGAATGTGCTTCCCCCTTGCTTGCTGCTGTACCACACAACTGCCATATTGTTTGTGTCAATGGCCACAGGATCTTATTGGACACTAATTCTGCAGTCTGACAAGCAATGGGTTACATCTCTCATTAGTTACAGCCTCCTTAATAAAGAAGCTTTGTAGTGTCTCATTGTGAGTCTTCCTCATTGCTCGTTTAAATAACCTGACATTTTGTTTACCCTTCTCTTATGCACTACACAAAAATGATGGGCTACTACTGGACAGAAAAATGAGGTGAAGAGTGGCTTCAGTACAATGATGAGAGAAGAAGAAAGGGTAGAAAAAGTCTAAAACTGGACAGAAATAAGACAAAAGGGGTTACCTTTTCACCTTAACAATCGATGAGATGGAGCTCAACAATATGAGAAACTTTTAATTATTTTTTTAATTAAAAATAAAGTCATGCAGCTTGATGCACTTCTCTAATCCTAATAGTTTGTGAGACAAAGAACTGAAAGATTGAATGGATATTGGCAAGAGAGGAATGAGGCAGGAGTCAGGTAGCCTGAAAATGTCAAATGCTGATTAGTTCTAATGCCTACGGCATTGTAGTCCTATTGATTATCAAAGGCAGACCATCTCTGGTCTACATTCCAAAACTAATTTCAAGCAATCCTGGTTAGTTACTCAAACAGGAAACTAAAACTGCAGGGAGCTGCACACTGTTGAGTGATAACAGGGAAGAGATTACCTGGATAATTCTAGCCATTGCCTGTTGTCTAAAACATAAAAGTGAAGGGATGTCTCTGCTTGGTCATCTAGAGACCCTGGTCACAAATGTCCAAGATTATCCCACAGAAAATAGTCACTGACAAGGCAAAGAAAACTGCTAGATGGTAATCTCTCAAAAGCCATGTAAATGTCCAGAAGGTAGTATACAGTGGACATAAAAAGTGTACACACCCCTGTTAAAATGCCAGTTTTTTTTATATAAAAAAATGAGACCACAATAAATCATTTCAAAACATTTCCCACCTTTAATGTGACCTATATAACCTGAACAATTCAATTGAAACACAAATCTGTTACGGGAAAAAAATATAAATAAAAAACGTACAATAAGCTGGTTGCATAAGTGTGCACACCCTTAAACTAGTACTTTGTTGAAGCACCTTTTGATTTAATTACATTAAGGCTTCTTGGGTACACACCTGCCATCAATTAAAGAGGCTCTGATTAAACTCAAACAAAGTTCAGCTGTCCTAGTAGGATTTTCCTGACATTTACTCAGTTGCCTGCTACAGCAAAAGCCATGGTTCGCAGAGAGCTTACAAAGCATCAAAAGGATCTCATTGTTGAGAGGTATCAGTCAGGAGACGGGTACAAAAAGATTTCCACAGCATTGGATATACCATGGAACACAGTGAAGACGGTCATCAAAAAGTGGAGAAAATATGGGACCACAGTGACGTTGCAAAGAACTGGACGTCCTTCCAAAATTGATGAAAAGACAAGACAAAAACTGGTCAGGGAGGCTGCCAAGAGAAGGAGCTGCAGGAATTTCTGGCAAGTACTGGTTGTGTACTACATGTGAAAACAATCTCCCATATTCTCCATATGTCTGGACTATGGGGTATGGTTGCAAGATGGAAGCCTTTTCTTACACAGAAAAACATCCAGGCCTGGCTAAAATTTTCAAAACAATGCATCAGGTCTCCCAAAAGCATGTGGGAAAATGAGTTATGGTCTGATGAGACCAAGGTTGAACTTTTTGGTGACAATTCCAAAAGGTATGTCTGGCGCAAAAACAACACTGCATCACCAACAGAACACCATCCCCACGGTGAAGCATGGTGGTGGCAGTATCATGCTTTGGGGTTGCTTTTCTTCAGCTGGGACTGGGGTTTAGTCAAGATGGAGGGAATTATGAACAGTTCCAAATACCAGTCACTTTTGGCCCAAAACCTTCAGGTGTCTGCTAGAAAGCTGAAGATGAAGAGGAATTTCACCTTTCAACATGACAATGACCCCAAGCATACATCCAAATCAACAAAAGAATGGCTTCACTAGAAGAAAATTAAAGTTTTGGAATGGCCGAGCCAGAGCCCAGACCTAAATCCAACAGAAAAATTGTGGGGTGACCTGAAGAGGGCTGTGCACAAGAGATACCCTCACAATGTGACAGATTTGGAGGGCTTCTGCAAGGAAGAGTGGGCAAATATTGCCAAGTCAAGATGGGCCATGCTGATAGACTCCGACCCAAGAAGACTGAATGCTGTAATTAAATCAAAAGGTGCTTCAACAAAGTATTAGTTTAAGGGTGTGCACATTTATGCAACCAGCTTATTGTACATTTTTTATTTTTTCCTCTTAACAGCTTTTTCAATTGAACTGTACAGGTTTATAGATCACATTAAAGGTGGGAAAAGTTTTGAAATTATTTACTGCGGTCTCATTTTTTATATCACAAAAACCTGGCATTTTAACAGGGGTGTGTACAGTTTTTATACCCACTGTATGTATCAGGTTTTTCTTCAGAGAGTTCAAGATTACAAGGAAAAGGAAGAATAGGCAACCTGATATCTGTAAAAAGGAAATGGACACACTGGGCAAACTCTGTATTCTAAAATGAAGGATAAAGCCAGAGTCTCATTTTTTGTCAGAAAGACAAAATCAGAATTAAAGCTCATAATTCCACATAATTTTAAAGCTGCTAATAGACTGCTTTCAAACAAAATGGTTTAGGAGCTCCATACAAACACCAGTTCTCTAATAACAGTACTACCAGAGTAGGAAGCTGCCTTGTCATCTCCAGACGATAAAAAAAGCATTAGAGGAAGCAGGCAGTGAATTACTAAAAAGGCTAAAGCTATCACCATTATTTAAGTCCTACTGCTGTTTCATCATTTCCTACAGGATAAGTGCACGACACTGGTACTAAAAAATAAATAAATATATGATTACTATCAGTAATTTCAAGTGCTTCACTTCCACACAGCCTGTCATCTACAGCTTTGACACTGGTGGCATTCAGTGGTACATTTCGATCCTTATCTGTCTCTTCTGGACAAGAACTGCTTGCAGCTTCATTCTTCCTTCTAGATGAACGATTAAGCCTGCCTTTTACAAGCACCTCAGATTTTAGATCTTTCATACTACGTCTTGTGCGTCTTTTGTCATGTTCTGATTCTTCAGGATCAATAACTATAACAGAGTCATCACTAGTATTAAGTGCTTTCTTCTTTTCTATTATGTCCACTTCCTGATCTCTTTTTCGCTTTTTTGTGTTCTGCCTCTTAGCTTCTGTACGTTGCTCATTCTCCTGGCCAGGGCTGGTCTTTTCTTCAGATGCAGCTACAGGACTTGAAAGGATGATGCTTTGTGATCCTTTATTAAGAAAAAAGAAAAAAATTAATAATTGTCTTGTAAGAAAAAAGTAATTTAAACCTGCAAAGTGGATGAAGTCCTGTACAATGTTATAAAATCACAAGGAACAAGCAAAAGAACATTGAATGAAATGTACTCTTTCAAAACAGTTTTCACAAATATAAAAGACAGAATCTAAGTTGCTTGCATTTAGGAGCAATATGTTCAGTAATAATAATAAACTCTAGCTTAAATGCAACATTAGTCACTACAAAGGAAGTGACTATGTCTAACAATATTAGTAGAGTAAGTTCAGAAAGGATCAGATAAAATTTAGCAGAATACAGAAGCTGGACTAGATAATCTTAATGATTTTTTAAGCAAAGTGAAGCCTATTCTTGTCCCCAGACTGACCTATGTATATGAATGTTGCCTGTCCGAGTGCTTGTACAGTTACAAGCTGGTAAATTTAACATGCAGCTTGGGTAAATGCTTTGATCAGATTCTTTAGTCAATACTGACCAGATATTCATGTGTAATTTGGTAATAAATCAGCATGATTTTTATCATGGATAGTTATGTAAAACAATTTGGTAACATTTTACAGTAACGCTACAGAGGCTTTAAACAATGATTTACATGATGATGTTGGTGTTGATACACATGTATTTAATTGGATTAAAAACTGTCTAATGTTAAAAAGGTATTTAAATACACTTGGCAGTGCCATTCCCACCCAACACTAGCACTGTAGGGGGGCCATTAAGGGCTCAGATTTTGGCCCATTTTGCCACATTGCAGCTGAGGTGTACTACTGCACCCTCCTGGACTTACTCTGACCCATGTTTGAGGCTGGTAAGGAGAATGAGATTTCCAAATGCAGCATCATATTTGCTGCCAAGGGATATTGTTGTATTATACCCTAACTTACCCGTATATGGCTACGTCAGTGGGCAGACATTCACTGGAGACATGCTGGTGCATCATCATGCCTCTATTGTAACTTATCCAACATCCCCTGCCTACTCCCACTTTAGACAACACCCACCTTACAAGTCTCCAGCCTCCAATGGAAATGAATAATGAGAGGTGTCCAAGTTTGCACCCTTCCCAAGGACAAGTACATCCATCATTCCCTTGGCAGCACTTAAGATGCTGCAGCTGCTAGTCAAACCCAGGCTGTGTGGGCCATCATCAGGCTTCATCACTCTAGACCAAAGTAGTGTCCCATGGCCCATTACTTTTCAGTGTATATGTTATGTGGTTTCTGTACCTATGTCTCATTTCCCAGTACACACCTAACAGAGAGTAATGCAAGAAGCATAGTTGCGCAAGTGCACTCACCATAACAGTAGGTGCTAGTGTAGAAACACTGAAATTGTACTCATAATAGATTGGGATTAGCCACAGACAGACATCCAGACTCCCAAAGATCTATGAATGCCTTGGACAACTGCATAATGCATAAGAGAAGGAAGTCAGCCTATGCCATTGGGGTGGGGTGGAGGGCAGATTTTGCCAGTAAAGACATAGGGGAAAAGTGCTCAAAAGAAAAAAAAAAAAAAAAGATAAGATATAGTGGCGATAACTTTTAGCACAGAGTATCCACTATAGCATTACGAACAGCATAGGTTATGGATTGCAGATGAAAGAAATCATCTCTCACGTGCACACTCTAGACATGGAAAGGAAAAAGTAGCAGAATGGTGTACGATTAAAAACCCCCTTGGGAAAAATCATAAGGCGAAGGCAGGTCTGAGCTAGTACTGTAACAGAGATGACTTAATATCCACTGTAATGGTGAGTGCATTCATACAATTGTACTGTGTGTTACATTTATGACACCTGACTATACTACCAAAACAACATATGCAATTGTAGGAGAAAACACTGCTAACAAAGGGGGTAGGTCCTCTGTGCCCTCCCTGTTCCCTGAATAGTGTGCTCTTGTAGGATAGCTGTGCCATATCTTGCCCTATTGCTCTTGGACTGCACATCAAACATGCAATGATTGGAAAAGGAGTGAATGTAGGATCAAGAAGCTATCTCAGAAGTATCCTGAGCAGATATACTCCTTACAAACTGCTGAGGTGGCAGCTTCTCTAGAACAATGGGATGTAATAAGTGCTTGCAAAGTCGCTCTATGCTGTCCATAGCAGAAAATGTGCTTAACCAGCCATTCGGAAATTGTATCCTTGATGAACATCTGTCCTGTTTCCCTTGATGAACATCTGTCCTGTTTCCCTTGATGAACATCTGTCCTGTTTCCCAAAGTTCATGGTTCTGTATTTACTAAAGTGCAGTGATGTAAGAGCTTACCATAATAGTAGATTGACCTGGTAGATCACTGTTTCAGTAATACTATTATGACTTCAGTTGCAAAAGGCATGGACCCCCAGGCTGACTTCCAGTGCTAAGCATCCTTCCTTCCCCCAAGCGAGGTGGATGTTTTCCTCATTGGGTTGTCAGGACATCTCCATTATGAAACCAGCATGTCATATTAGCGGAGTTTTCTTGTCTTAGGGAGACATACCCACGGACAGTGAAAGATACGGATCAAGGTCCTGGAAAGACTAGAAAGGGGAGATGGGTAGAAAAGTGGTTCTCCAAATTGTATTCTGACCTGAGCAGACCCAAGGCTCTGTAAGGGGGAAAGGAAAAGGACAAAGTAGCCCACCCCAGCTTAGGATGCCCCATTGTCAAAGGGGATGGTGGAAAGGAAACAGTACTGCAACACTGATCTACTTACTATACAAATTTCTTATGTAAGTAAATTATATTCTTTGTTTAAATCACTGCTGCTGTAGAAATGACTCTAAGGAAGGCCACTGTTATGGTTCTGCCCCTATTATGAGCTTAACAGATTTTTCAAGTTGATTATCCTCGGAGGAAATGCAGAACACGACACACTGTGCTAGCCATTTAGAAATTGTTTTAACACTGCCCTTCCCTGTTTTTCTATAGGAAAATTATAAGCCATTTTGAGCTAATTTCTCTCTCTCTCATTTCCCTGCTATAAAATTCACATTTGCAAGGTTTTGCGCACTGGGCAGCTCCGGTTAGCTAGGGTATAACTTATTCCCAGCTACACAAAGTCTACACTCCAATTTTTCCCTTGGAACTAGACAAACTTTCAACTTAAGCACTCAACCCATTCACTTCTCATCCCGGCACTTGCTCAGAACTCATAGCAAGCACTAATAAACCTTAGCACTAGACCCTCCTATACTGTAGAGAAGGACAAGGCTCTCTATTTGACCTTACCAGCCAATCAGTAAAACAGCTCACTGTACCTATCCAGGCATGTCCAAAGGGCAGTTTCAGGTGTACTCTCCAGTCCAACTGGTGAATCTGGGCATTTTGAAGCAATGTTACAATTTCCTCATGTACACAGACAACCCTCTCCTCCTTCCACCAAACACTAATACATGCGAGAGATGCAATTATACAGCCAAACTGGAGGCTAAGCTCTCTCAACCCAAGACTGGACCAGGCAGTCAAGAGGAGAAGGGAATTACTTGCATCACACCACCAGTCTCACATAGACCTATGAAACCATCACCGGCAAAAAAACACACAAATACATGAAAACGTACGCAGAGGCTCTAAATAAAAATCTGCAAAAGCAACAGAGACCTCCAAAGCAGACATCCAAGCAACCTCCACCCCCCCAACACAATCCATGAAACACATACTTCACAAAACCAGTGTGCCACACAATCACAACCCTAAGGCAAAATAACATACCCAACACACTAGTAATAGGTCACTCTATAGTCAGGCATACTGACGTCCCACTCACTAGGCTGAACAAGGAGAAGGTTACTGTTAGCTGCCTGTCGGGTGCTAGGATCTGCCACATAACACAAGCACTCAGGTCACTCCAGAACAAGTACAAATATGACTCTGTCATTGTCCATGCTGGTGTGAATGACCTGAGGCATAGCTCCCTGGACTACATGGAGAGACATGGAGGAGCTCTCTGATCATGTAACCCAGGCCAGTATGACCCCGACCCTGAGTAGCATCCTGCCCTCACCAAGAATATCATCACGGTGTAGAGAAAAAAATCATCAGTTTCAACAACTGGCTAAGCGTCTGGTATCATTCAAAGGGGATCCAGTGTCTGTCAGCCTGGGATGACATGCTCCACAAGCCACGCTGTTTCGCTAGAGACTGCTTGCACCTGTCACCCTTAGGCTTTTGAATACTAGCCAAGGCTCTTGCCACCCCCATAGTGTCTTTTTTAGGCAAGGCTCAAAAGACAAACCCACCGCCGTAAATAGCACACGTAACAAAAAACTGAGGGTAATGCTACTCAATGCCAGAAGTCTAAACCTCAAAATGCACGCACTCGAGGCACTCCTCAGTATGGAGAAAATAGATATATGTGCAGTAACAGAAACCTGGTTTAAGGCTCCAGAAAGCACCCCAGCACCACCAGGCTACAACACATGCCATACATTTCAGTCACTAAACCTTGATCGAAATACAAAAGGCAGGGGAGTATCCATATTCATCAAGGATACCCACACCTCCAGGTTAGTGGCACAGCACGATGCTTTAAAGATCATCCATGTGCAACTAACAGGCAAAACTGCTATTCAAATTATAGCTTGCTACAAATCCCCCACCATGTCCCAGGACCCCCACTCCACATTCCTGGAAACACTGGGAAACAAAGGTTCTACCAAACACCCTGATATTGGGTGATTTCAATTACCCAAATATTAACTGGGAGAACTACTCAAGTACAACCTCCCTTGCCCAACATTTCCTAGAATTTATAAACTCAAACGCCCTGGATCAACTGGTCAACACCCCCACCAGAGGTGACAACATATTAGACCTGGTCATCAGCAACATGGGCGACCGGTGTTCTACACCGGAGGTCAACCCCTTGCTGGTTAGATCGGACCATAAACTAATCACTCTGGATATCCACATTCCACCACCACCCCCAGTCGAAGAAACCACCATGAAAAACTTTTCAAAAGCAAACTTCACATTACTTAAGACCGAGGTGGGAAGTTTCAAAGCCTCCATGCTAAAGGATAACGCTGTCCAAGCTGAAAAATCCTTTACTAATGCACTCTATGGGCACCTACAAGAATGCATAGATCGTGCTATTCCAAACAAACCAAGATTCACTAGTCCAAGAAAAGGAAACCAGTCTGGTGGACCCCTGCCATAAACAAGCTATAAAATAGGAGGAAAACTAGTACAGAAAAGAGTAAAATCCCAAGAAGGGAAGACATCCCTGATCAGTATCAGCAAGAAACTACATTCCCTCATAAAATCATCCAAGGCTAGCTTCGAAAAAAAAATTGCCATGGACTCCAAAGATAACCACAAGGCATTCTTTAGCTATGTCAGGAACCCAAGTGGCAATTCTCAGATCTGCTCAGAGTTAGTGCAGAATGGCACAAAATACACTGAACCGACCGATATAGCCAACATCCTGGAAGACAGGTTCAGTGCAAACTTCACCCCCCTCTCACCCCAAAAGGGCCCATAACTATACCAGAAGAATGTAGTGCCCCTGAAATCACAGACACTCAGGTTAAAATAGTCCTCTGCAAAGACAAAAACAGCATTAATGGGACCGGACGGTGTCCCAGGCTGTGTCCTACACGAGCTCAAAGATGAACTAACCCCTCACCTAAACACACAGTTTAAACTCAGTCTCTCCACTGGCTACGTGCCCACAGAGTGGCACACAGCAACGGTTATTCCGCTCCACAAAGGTGGAGCCACAACGGACCCTGGGAACTATTGCCCTATAAGCCTGACTAGCTTGGTCTGCAAAGCTATGAAGCGCATCATCATGGATCTCACTAACAAAGACATAGGAAACCTCCAAACACTGGACCCTACCCAGTTCGGCTTTAAGGGCAGATCATGCCTCCTAAATCTGGTGGACTTCTTTGAGACAGTTACCAAGGCTATAGATGAGGGAAAGGTGGTCCACACAGCCTACCTAGACCTTGCAAAGACCTTAGACACCATTCCCCACTCAGGTATTACAGACAAGCTCACCAGCCTGAACATAAACCCCTACGTCACGAGATGGGTTGCCAACTGGCTCACGGACAGAACCCACATGCTAAGAGTTGCGGGAGCTAGGTCCGACTCTAAACCGGTTACAAGTGGCATTCCCCAGGGCTTAGTCCTAGGACCCCTCCTGTTTGGCATATACTTCTCAGAGGTACAGGCAAGCACGGGAGGACTATGGCTGACCAAGTTCGCAGACGACTGCAAACTAGGGGCTATAATTGACTCTCCGGCTGACACAAATATCCTCCAAAAAGGTCTCACTGAGACAGATACCTGGTGTCAAAACCATGGCCTCAAGCTAAATGCCAAAAAGTGCATAGTCATCGCCTTTGGAAAAAACAAAGTACCCACAAACTACCACACAGGTGGTAGCCCCCTAAATACGGAAGACGTAATAAGAGATCTGGGGAGCCAAGTAGATAATAACCTTGCCTTTGATAATCACATTACCAAAGTGGTTAGAAAGTCCTTCCATGTGGCCCACCGAATCACAAAAGGATTTGCATCCAGATCGAAAGATGTCATTGGGCCCCTCTACGCATCACTCATCAGACCAATCAGAGTACAATGCCCCATTTGGGATGTACCTCACATGACACCTGCAACAACTGAAAAGACCACAGAAGTATCTCACCACGAGGATCACTGGCAGCAGATGCCCTATGCAGATCGACTGAAGAAACTCCAGCTGTATTCGGTTGCATACCACCTACTCAGAGGTGCTCTCTGCCTGACGTACAAGGCCATGTCCAACCCAGAATTGATGGACATGCTCCACCTAAAGAAAACCATATCCCCTCAAGCCACACGCTCCAGGGATCTAAACCTCACCACAACAATAAACAGGACGTGCTGGAGGGATAGATTCATGTCCCAGAGATTTCCCTTGCTCTGGAACAAGATTCCAAACTACATTAGGCAGAGCTCCTCGCTAACCCTCTTGAAGAAAAACCTTGATGAGTGGATGGGAAACAAAGTTTACCCCAGGAATCACTTCAATGGCTCTGCTGAACAGAAATACAGGGAACTAATCTAAGGGGGCAGCGAAAGCAAACACATTCCGGCTAGGCTTATAAATGCCTTCAGGCAGATAGCCTAGTACCTACCTATGAACCTAAAACTGGAAATTACCTGGGCTGAAAGTACAGTTGTGTTATAAGCTTATCAGAAATGTAGACGTTAAAGCAGATTCACTACTGCAGTTCTGATCAAGGGGGATACTCTGCAGATATCCCATGGTCAGACAGACATCCACAGCTCAACCTTTCTTCAGTAGCTTTGGTCAGATTCCACAAATTAAAACTATAAGGACATTGGTTGTATAAGAGAGGTGTTGGTCAGCATCATCCTCTGATCTTTTCTTGACCTAGCTGAGCCAAAACTTTTGTCCAAGATCCAAAGCATGAATGGACCAGATAGACAAATCCATCCTACTGGTCAGGTCCACCGCAAAGGCCGCCCAACTCACTCTCACAAGGTGTATGGCAAGACCAAGGAGAGAGGAGGGACTGATAGGGAGACGAGGGGACAGTAGAGAATGAGAAGGCACTCATCCCAACCCTGTGGTGTCATGGAAGGCACAAGAGGGGAAATGAATGCACTTCAACATAGTTAAAATGGTGTAAGTAACTAACTATAATAGTAGATGTTTAAATAGATCACTAGTCTTTATATCCGGGAGTTCATCACTAAGTGTCCCATCCAGTCAGTCTTCAAGAACTTAGCAGCCTTCACTCTGGTGCAATACAAAAGACTATGCATATCCATGCCATTTTTCAGAGCTTTGATCCCTAACTTAGCTTCCTGTAAGCAACAGACAAAGTTTAAGTACTCGTGCCAGAGTGGTAGGCAGACCCAGAATACAGTTGTGTATACTTAGCATAAGTTAAATGAGTGTATTCACTGTTGCAGTCCTGGATATTATGGTATTTCCCGCCAAGGAAGCCATTGGCCAGCCTGACTAACAGAGAAAAATCTCTCTCCTCTAACAGCCGGCAGACACCCTGACCGATGCTGGTATGCTCAGGTAGAAAGGGAGCCAGACAGAGTCATGAGATCAATTTTTTTCTTGCCCCTTGAAGGTAGTAGCCCCCCTAGATCGGCCCCTGATGTCAAGGGTCTGGAACAACACTGAACCTAAGAAAGCAAAAAGATGGAAGAGAATTCCCCCTGGCTGAGAAAAAACTTGTTCAAGCCTACCCTGTAGGTTGGAGGGAAAGGGAGAGAAAGAATACTGCAACAGTGAATACACTCAAACATCTACATTTACAGTAAGTACACACAACTGTTCTATTTTCTTCATGTTTCACTGTTGTAGTCCTGAACTGTGGGATGATTCCCAAAGCTGAGAAGAAGGGAGCATGGCAGATTAAGGGGAGGTGAGGATAAAAAAACAAAAACTGAACAAGATCCACAGGGGATTAAGTGCCTTCACATGTCCACAAAGCTCCACAAATAAATAAAGAAGGTTCAAGCACAATACGATATAGATACAAACTTTTTATCTGCATCATATTGTGCTTGTGCCTTCTTTGTTCATTTAGAGGTGAGGAAACCCTGCAGGACGGCAGTGGCAAATCCTACTCTGAACTTGGAGAAGGCTGACAGACGGTAATGCTTGGTAAAGGTATACAGTGAAAATCAGGTAGTAGTTTCCAGGATTACTTTAGTGGGCACCCCTTTTAGGAAGGCAGTTGCCCTAATAGTGTGTGTCCTCACAGCATCAGGTGGCTTCTTACCATGATGGCTATAACAAAAGGAGATATAGTGAGAGATCCATTTAGAGATGGTTTCCTTGGAAATTGGTTTCCCTTCAGTACCTGTGGCAAAGGCCAATAACAGCCAGTCGGATTTCCTCAAAGTCTTTGTTCTGTCAAGAAAGTAATAGAGCTGTCTATGCACATCCAAGGAATGAAGAATTATTTTGATTTTGTTTCGTGATTTTGGGAAGAAAGTAGGCATGTATGGCTTGATTCAATGAAGTATCTGTCACCACACTGGGCATAAAGGAGAGATTAGTCCTGCGTGAGACTGTCTGGGTGGAAGATGAGGAAAGGGTCCACTGACATGAGTGCTTGATGTTCAGAAACCGTTCTAGTAGAAGTGATGGCTGACAAGCAGACAGCCTTCCATGTCAAGAATTTTAATGGTTCAAATGGTGGAAGAGTAAGTTTCTCCAGAACAAAACTAAGGTCCCAAGGTGGGGCTGGAAGCCCTCTAGGTGGCCTGACTTGGATCATCCCTCTAAGAAACTGTTTCATAAGGGGTGAGAGAAGCTAGGAGGTTGAACAGGAATGCAGGCTGAAATAGCCAAGGCATAAAATTTTATGGAGTAAGACGGACCTTTGTCAAAGAGGCTGGCCAGATAGGCCAGAATGACCAGAATCTTGGCTAGATGAGGATTCTGTGCATGTTGCCCAAATCAAAGGAATAATCTTTTCCATTTAGCCGAGTAGGATTTCCTAGTGCTAGGCCTTCTGGCCCCTTTTAGAATATTCTGAACCTGTTTGCCTAGGATAGCATCTCTCCAAGATGCTAAGGTATCCTCCATGCTGATAATGTGAGGGTCTGCTAGTTGGAGTGTACATTAAGGTTCAATCTCTGTGGCAGCTGCCATGGTTTCATGCTGGTTAAGCTGAGTAGCAGAGGGTACCAGTGCTGCCTGGCGCAAGTCTGAGGCTGTGTCACCCTAGGTCCTTCTTTCCTCATCTTGAGGGGCACCCTGGAGAGAGCAGAGGAATTTGAGGGAAGGCATAGATGAAGAGGCCTGTCCAAGAGAAGAAGAGAAAGCATTTATATTCTAGGCCAACATCATTTTGACCCTGGAGTAAAACTTTTCCAATTGAAAATTTTCCTTGGTGGCAAAAATGTCTATTTGAGGCACTCCTCAATTTGTGGCTATGGTGAAAAATGTTTCCCAATGCAGATGCCACTTGTGAAGGTCTGACTGGCTTCTGCTGAGGTGGTCTGCTAGTCATTTGCGCACACCTGATGGTCATTGTGCCATGACCTGTAACTCCGGGAAGCGTGCTGTTTTCCAAACATCCAGTGACAGAGAGAGTAGGAGCGAGTCCACCTTGTGTGGAGCAAGCAGGGCCCCCAGAAGCACAATCCTGGTTGAGGGGTCTGTATGAGATTTCTGAGGATTTATGGTGAATTCAGGAAAGTTCAGAAGTTCTGGGTGAACATCAACTCTGAATGGAGTTTTGTCAGACTTGCAGCCTGGATAAGGCAATCATCCAGAGAGGGGTAAATCTGAACCCCCTTTGTTCTACAGAAGGCAATCAGCGGGTTAAGCACTTTGTGAAAACCCTGAGAACAGCAGACAAGCCAAAGGGCAGAGCATAAAATTGATGGTGCCTAGTACCTGACCAGCTCTGAAGCATTAGAAGCTTCTGTGCAATTCCTCTATGGGAATATGTAGGTGTGCGTCCTTTAGATTTAGGGTAACCATGAAGGTCTTTGGAGAGATCATGAGCAAAATGTTTTGAAGGATCATCATTTTGAATTTTGGAACCCGTAGGAATTAGGGAAGTCCAGTACAGGCCACCCAGGATCTTCTTTCCTGGGAACCAGGAACAGTCTGTAGAAACCTATTCCTTTTTGGTGTTCTGGAATCAGTTGCACAGAGCCCTGAGCACATAGCATCTTTATTTGAGACAAAGCCTGTTTTTTGGTATGGGGGAATGTCTGGGAAGGTTGAGGGTTTCAAAGGCTGCATGAATTTGAGTTTGTAGCCCCTTGTAATGTTTAGTAAACACTGGTCTGAAGTAATGAAGGACCAGTCCTTTTGGAATAATGATAGCCTTCCTCCTAGTCTGGGAGAAGTTGGGAAAGGAAGGGGCACTACCATGGACGAGTCATGGCTGCTCCCTGCCAGGGGTCTGTGGTCTAGAATTCCCTGGCCTAGAAGTTTCTGAATGCCATTGTCTGGGTTTTTAGAGCAGTCTGTGGCTCCCTTCCCTACACGTCTTTCTTTGCCTAGCTTTCGATTGGGAGGAAAAGGACCAATACTTAGAAGGGTGGTTTCGACTGAAACATGGAGGTTGCACTTGCAGAAAGTCCTTAATAGCCTGCATAGACTTGGCCTTGTCTTCCATTTTTTGAGCACAGCCTCTGTTTTAAGGTCAAAGAGGAAGCCCTTGTCCAAAGGGGCATCCAAGAGGTAAGATTTGGCATGCTCTGGGAGAGACTGCTCCCTCAGCAGTCTGTCTTCTAATGACAGAGCCTGTAGCTGCAAGCCCTGCTGGAGGCTTCTATAGCATCATACACAAAGTAAAGGTAATGTTTTGCTACCTGGCAGCTGGAACTGTCTGAACAATTTACTCAAATACCTAATAACGTTACACTTCATAACTTCCTCATTACTACTTATCCTGTATACCCTCACTTCATGCTCAACTAGACTACCACCATCTAACTCCCCTCCTTGGCAGACCTCAGCAGTATCCCTCCCACATAAGATTCACTATTCCATAACTCCCACCATTTTCAACATTACCCTCAGACTATCATGCTAACAAATATCACACCTCAAACGCCACCTCCCTACCCTATCTAAAGAAAGGGTTTACCTTCATATGGTCAAAAATGACAATATCGATCGCACTTATGTGAACCAAAAGCGCGAATTTTAAATTGCAAAAGTCTCCGTAGTTCAAAAATCAGCAAATCGAAGAGCAGATTCGCTGATTTTTCGAACTACAATGTCGAAGACACTGTAATGCAGGGGGGCAAGCCCCCCTGCACCTCCCCCACTTTAATATACTAACTCCGAGATTGCACTACAGAGGGGTAAGGGTTAATTTCCTGATCTCTGCTATAATGCACTCCACACACAAAATATCGAATCTGCACTGAGCGAATGCCAATGTGCATTCGCTCACTGCATATTCGGACAATTTTTGTTCTAGGTATTGCCAGTTTGGGAACCTCCTTTCGCACATAGTGGATTCGCCCAAGTGCATAATACACTTATGAAGCTAAACCCGAAAGAAAGACTAGAAAGTAAATTTGCCAAACTTATCTTATACTTACTTAGAATACTAAATCGCTCAGGTGACGTACACCTTAATCCTGGTCCAACTCCCCCAATCAACCATGATCCAATACGACTAAAACAAAACAACCCCTCCTCCCTACTTCTCCTGAACTTAAATGTAAGGAGTACTCTAAATAAAGTCCATGACCTGCACACACTACTATCCTACTATTCCCTTGATATCCCCCCTCCCCTACACCCCACACCTTCACTCTTCTCATTTTCTCCCATTCCTACCTCCAACATAAGAAAACTCTTAACTAAACTTAAACCCACAAAATTAGCAGTAGACAACCTCCCAAGTGAATTCCTACAAATTGCAGCTGACTCCCTAGCCTACCTAGTATCCATCTTAACAGATCTCTGTCAGAATGCTACGTCCCTACACTACGGAAAATATCACACATCATTCCTCTTCACAAAGGTGGCCCCCTCCACAGATCTAACCAACTACTGCCCCATAGCGATTCTATCTCCACTCTCCAAAGTACTAGAGAGATGCATTCACTCTCAAATCTCAAACTACCTCCTTACTAACAACCTCCTTTCTAATACTCAACATGGTTTCCGACCAAACCATAGCACCACCACTGCCTTACTCTCTTTTACTAACACTATCCCTTCAGCATAAAAACAATGGCCATCTCTCCTCTGCTACTTTCCTAGACCTATCTAAAGCATTTGACATGGTCCCACACAAACAACTTATCTTTGTCCTCAATAACCTATCCTACTCACAGTCAGTCACCAACTGGTTTTAAAGTTACCTGTCTGACCACCACCAATCTGTTGTATGGCAAAATTACATATCTCCCCAACTACCTGTCTCTACTGGTGTTCTCCAAGGATCCATTCTTGGACACCTACTCTTCACTGTTTTCACCAATAATCTAACCTCTGCCACCAAACATGGCACACTCATACAATATGCAGATGGACTCCATCATCTGCTCCGCCCAGTCCCTACCCGAACTGCAAAAGGTCACACAGCATGCCTTTGCCTCTGTTGAAACTTGGCTATCCGATGCCCAGTTAATATTCAACCCAAACAAAACTAAACTCCTCATCTTCGAATCCACCAAACATACTCAAAACTCCTCTCACTTTAACATCACAGCAAAAGACAACACCACTATCCACCCAACAGATCACACCAAATTGCTAGGAGTTGAAGTAGACAACAATCTCAAATTTGACATTCACATATCCATGACCATAAACAAAGTCCAAAACTAGGAGCCTTATACAGAAATAAGCAACTCCTTACCAAAGAAGCTAGGATTTCAGTTGCAAATTCGCACCTTATCTCCACCCTACTTTATATGCCTCGCCAATATATACCAACCTAAGGCAATGCAATCTAAATAAACTCGAGACCTGCTACAACAAAATCGCCAAATTCGCCACCGGGGCATCCTACCTCAGTCACCACTTTCTCTCACTTACTGAACTAGGCTGGCTAGAACTCCCTCACCTCTTTCAATGGTATCAACTCATACTCGCCCACAAACTGGTTAACCATCATCTAAAGGTCCCATCCCTCCAGTATCTACTCCAACTCTATCTCACCACCAGACCACTATGATCCAGCAACAAAAATCAATTACAGGTTACTAGAGCCAATAACACTGCTGGAGAAGCACTATTCTCCAGTGCTATATCCAAATTATGGAACACCTTCCCCCCACAATATCCTTTCGACCATCATGCACCCACTTCAAAGCATTATTTAAAGCGCACCTAAAAACATGCTGGCTATGCCCTTGCAACTTTGCCCTCTAACTTCTCCTGCTCCATCTACCCTCTACCTCTCTTCCACCCCACAAACTACCTTTGATTACAGCAAGCTCTGATACTTCCATGTCTATCTACTTATTATATGGCAGTAACTTTTTATTGTAACAATTGTTAATATCTGCTATGACTTCGTGGATAGAACAGATGCTAGTTATCTACTGAATGTAATATGTTCTTTATCTGTAACTATGTCTGTAATATTTTAATTTGTGGAGCTTTTCTCCCCGGGCCTCTGCTGAAAATGGACCTGCGTCCAGTCGGACATTCCCAGTCAAGAAACATGGTTAAAACAACCAGAGAACAGCTGTAATGAAATAGCAGCCCCAGGGTATAATATTCTTCGTAAAGACAGGACTTCCAAAAGAGATGGAGGCATAGCAATCTTATATAAAGATCAATTCAAACTTACACAACTAGATATAACAAAAGCCCCTTCTCTGAAAATTCTGAGCTCATCTTTTCCAAATTAGAGATAAACCCCAACATATTATCATCAGTGGCTGTATACCACCTGGAAATAATATCCCTACTCTGGAATACCTACTCCACTGGGTCTCCAAAACCCTCTCTCATGAAAAAATCATGATGGGAGATTTCACCATAGACTGGCTAACCTGCTCATCCCAGACTCCATTACCCCACATAAACCTCCATGGATTTGCCCAGCTTATCTCATCCCCTACTAGAACTGACA
The DNA here is from genome assembly GCF_019279795.1 of Protopterus annectens. Taxonomy (NCBI): domain Eukaryota; kingdom Metazoa; phylum Chordata; order Ceratodontiformes; family Protopteridae; genus Protopterus; species Protopterus annectens. Next base: position 6,908,131 of record NC_056733.1, on the reverse strand, counting down.
AATCCTCTAAGAAACAATCTACCCTTGACTGGATTCTGGTAAACAACCCCACCCTAGCATCATTTGCAGGCTGTTTGCCTGATGGCCTGAGTGACCATCTGCCAGCCTTCGTACTATGAACTCACCTGCAACAAATCAGCCAACCCACCTTCTGGTTAATAAGGAATAAAAAAAAATTTCAACCCAGTTGCATTTATTCAGGCATTAAAAAGTTGTAACTGGGAACCTCAGAATACTTCCACTAAATGAGGCGGTCAACTTCTCCAACTCTTCCTTCCTAGATATACTAAATATCCATGCCACTCCTAGAAATATTAGAGAGAAAACTACATACCCTGGCTAAGTAAAGAATGCAGATGCCTACTCAGGACCAGAAACAAAGTCTGGGCTCACTTTCAAAAGACCAAATCTCAACCGGCAAAACAAGCATTTTAGAGCTCAGAAACAGCCAAAAAAGTTCGGGTCTGCAATTAATAATGTACTTCAACCAGGTAAGGTAGGCACCCCAAGCCCAACATCAACCTCTAGCTCAGACAACATAGCAACCCAATTCAACAAATACTTCACAGAAACTACCCAAACTCTTGCTGCTTCAACAAAACACCTCTAGCAGTTCTAATAACCTTACTCATCTCCCACTTCACAGGTCTAGCCACAAGAATGACCCCACTCACTTTTCACTGCATCCTGTTTCCATCAGTACTATAAAAAGATTACTAAAGAAACTTAAACTTACCACACTTGCCACAGACAACCTCCCAACAGAGTTTCTGAACATTGCTGCAGATGCTAGAGTGTACACATTAACAATACTCATAAATAGATCAATATCAGAAAACAGTCTCCTCCATCTGGAAAATCTCCCACATCATTCCACTTCACAAAGGGGAAACTTCCACCGAATTCAACTATTGCCCCATAGCTATTTTGTCTCCCCTATCCAAAATATTAAAGAGAGTCAATACATTCACAACTCATGGACTTCCTTCACACCCACAAGCTCCTATCTAACACTCCGCATGGTTTCCGACCCCATCACAGCCCCAAAACAGCTCTCATGACCTTTGCTAATATGGTTAATAGTCATAGAAATAGAGGCAATATGTATCTCCCTTATTTTTAGACCTATCCAAAGCCTTCGATATGGTGGATCACAATAAACTCATTGAAGTCCCCACCAAATTTAACCTCAGTAACTCATCTTTGTCCTGGTTCCATAGTTACCTCTCAGGGCATAAACAAGCCATCCTGTGGCAACAACTTTCATCATTCCTCCCAGTCTGTATAGGGGTGCCACAAGACTCCATCCTTGGTCCCCTGCTTTTCATTCTCTTCACCAATCAGCTCCACTCCAGTACACTTCACGCATCAGTAATACAACATAAAGATGACTCCACCCTGATATGTTCAGTCTCCTCCCTATAAGACCTACATACCATAACTCAAGATTCTTTTCTGTCTGTGGAAAATTGTCTCACAGATTCAGAACTCATATTAAACCCCAACAAAACTAAACTACTTCTATTTTCCCCAACTAGAACTCCCTCTCCCTCCCTGGCCTTCATGATCCATCCAAAAACAAAAAAACGCCATCCTCCCAACCACTCATACCAAACTACCACAAAGGATAAGAGGATGAATGGCACAAAAACCCAGCCGGTGTGTTGTATAGCAGAAAAACACCAAAATCCACAGTAACAAGTAATTGCTGAAGGTCAATAAACGCTCCAAAATGCTGTAGTTTAAAAGATGTCTTTAATCTTACAAACAAATGCGTCTAAATCATTTTCTGTGACTTTCTCAAAAAAAGCCACTTTTTCGTGGTTGGGGGGGTTGTAAGTACTAGGTTTAGAAAGACTGGGTTTGTTAATAGTATTAATGTCCCAAGAATTGTTGTTATATAACATTTTTAAGTTTAGTTTACGAGTAAATAATTTTAAATCTATAATGGTGTTTACAATGTTACCTCTCCTGCATGGGACAAAACTGAACCCTTTAGAAATCAAATTAACACTCTCTTTATCAAAACTTTGCTGTGTATAATTATACAATTTAAAATCTCCTTGGTCGTTCTCGACTATTGTAGGGTTAGAAAAAAGTATACATTCACTGACATCATTATAGCTGTTATCTGTGGAAATGTTAATATTATTATTTGATTCAAAATCCACATTAACTACAACCCCCCCAACCACGAAAAAGTGGCTTTTTTTGAGAAAGTCACAGAAAATGATTTAGACGCATTTGTTTGTAAGATTAAAGACATCTTTTAAACTACAGCATTTTGGAGCGTTTATTGACCTTCAGCAATTACTTGTTACTGTGGATTTTGGTGTTTTTCTGCTATACAACACACCGGCTGGGTTTTTGTGCCATTCATCCTCTTATCCTTTGTGGTAGTATATTCGGTTCCTGGTGCAGTTCAGTGGTGTTTATTATGGAGGATGGAGCCGGCGCAATCGAGGTGGGCGTGTTGTTAAGAGAAATGAACGAACAGTTAAAACACCATACTGCTCTTATACATGAACTTATGTCTAAATCCAATTCTACTGTGGAGAATTCACCCTTGGATAGTTTGGGTTTACCGCTTACCCAAGCCTCTCCATTGCCTTCCGTTTCAGCTTCAACTGGTACCGGCACTTCGGGTTCGAGAGGTGCCGACAATACGGATGTACTAAGACAGAATAGGGTGAGATTTCATGACCGAGGGCAGCCGGTCAATACCACTTCTTGGAAATCTAATAACTACTCTTTTAACTCACCTACGGTTCGAGAACCAATAAACACCCACATACCTAAAGGTAACTTGAAAGAGTTACTTAAACAATTTGAAGTAAAACTCTTCAGGTTAAAGCGTACACAGATGGAAAACGGGTACTTGCGTAGGAATGTTGAACTGGGGCAAGTACCCAAAGGGCTCAGACTTTGGAGATATCCTAACGGAAGTGAGCGGGAACCTGACATGCTCAAAGAACTACATGAACTCTTTAACAATACTGGTTTGGCCCTTTTGGAAATAATGATTAAATACAATGATCAAAAAATTGAATCATTATTATCAGACATTGAAGAGTTGAATAACAATATTAGTCAAGATCTTTTGTTTGACCATTATTACACAAACTACGTCAACATTATTCAGGATGTTGAACATAGTTGTGATATTTTGTATCAAAAAAAACAGAGCAAAATTAAGAGAGACTCTAAAATATATGCATCTGGGATGGTTTATCCCAAATCACAACCACTGACTCGTGAACACGGTAAAAAAACAGACAGGACCGACCGGTTAGACGAACTTGATGACATCACTTCCCCTCCACGGCCAACCACACATGTAGAACATCAAGCAAGTAGCCCGAGTCACACAGACGGTCTTAGAAGATCCAAGAGACTTAGGGGTGAACATACCTTTGACGAGAATGAAGAATTCGGGAACACAGGTACTCGTCCTAGGAGGGATGCGGATTATTATAGAAAAGTGAACTATTCAAAAAACGAGTGGCGGACGCGCAAGTAGCCGATGGCGTCCACCAGTACACGGTACGTGGTAAGAAATTTGACTTTCCTTATACCGCAAAGAATGGAGTGTTATTGCCTGGTTCTGATTGTTCCGATGTTCAAGTTTCCAATAGTTTTGCCCCTATTTCACACCAGGATTTCATAAGTGGAGCGGCAGCTTCACACACACTTAATTCAGATGACGGTTTGTTGGGTGTGGATTTCTCGGACAGGAACCAGTCTTTTTTGCATGAGTCCTTTGTGGGCTTGACTGTTACTTCACTGTACGACATAAATTCAGCGAATGTGTTGGACAATACGGAAAGCAGGTGTTCGCTATGTGATCTTTCCATATATGATTACAATGAGACAACACCTACACTTGATACCAGTGTTGTTCAACTTAACGTAGGTGATACATGTAGTGATTTGACGAATGTAGTTAATGTGGATTTTGAATCAAATAATAATATTAACATTTCCACAGATAACAGCTATAATGATGTAAGTGAATGTATACTTTTTTCTAACCCTACAATAGTCGAGAATGACCAAGGAGATTTTAAATTGTATAATTATACACAGCAAAGTTTTGATAAAGAGAGTGTTAATTTGATTTCTAAAGGGTTCAGTTTTGTCCCATGCAGGAGAGGTAACATTGTAAACACCATTATAGATTTAAAATTATTTACTCGTAAACTAAACTTAAAAATGTTATATAACAACAATTCTTGGGACATTAATACTATTAACAAACCCAGTCTTTCTAAACCTAGTACTTACAACCCCCCCAACCACGAAAAAGTGGCTTTTTTTGAGAAAGTCACAGAAAATGATTTAGACGCATTTGTTTGTAAGATTAAAGACATCTTTTAAACTACAGCATTTTGGAGCGTTTATTGACCTTCAGCAATTACTTGTTACTGTGGATTTTGGTGTTTTTCTGCTATACAACACACCGGCTGGGTTTTTGTGCCATTCATCCTCTTATCCTTTGTGGTAGTATATTCGGTTCCTGGTGCAGTTCACTCATACCAAACTGTTGGGAGTCAAAATTGACAATAACCTCAAATATGATATCCACATCACTCAAGTCATAAAAAAGGACCACAAAAGACGAGGTCTATTATACAGGAATAAGTCATTTTTAACTGCCAGCACTAAAGCTACTATTGCCCGAACTCACCTCCTCTCAACCCTCCTATATGCCTCCCCTATACTAACCAACCTCTGCAAAGCCGACCTCTCCAAATTAAACTTGTTACAATAAAATAGCCAAATTTGCAACTGATGCCCCTTACAAAACTTACCAACCACTGTATATCACTTAACTAAATTGGCTAGAACTTCATCTACTCCACTTCAACCAACTAACATTTGCCTCTAAGCTCCTACACAAACAGGATAACACCCCAGCTCTCCAAAATCTTACAAGACAATTCACTTCTACTAGATCCCTTCACTCAAACAGCAAACTCCTCCTAGATTTCACAAAAGCCAACAACTCAGCAGGTGAATCTCTTTTCTCCTATTATACTTCTAAAACTTGGAACAACCTTCCATCTACTATAATCAATAGTAACTGACAGTTTAAAACCCTACTAAAACAACATTTATATGACACATGGCTTCGCTCTTGTAACCAACCTGGCTAACCCCACTGTTAGCATTACTAAACAGACTACCTTTCAGCTCATCCCCCCATATTCTACTAACTTAGTGCCATCTATGCACAATTTATCTCCCTGAACCGTACAGAATCATGCTCGAGTCAAAATTACTCACCTCTAAGTCATCAGTATGTTCCCAGCATTTAACTCTCTACATATGTATTGTGAATGCCTCAAAACACATTTACTTGCTCTAACCACAAAATTTTATATGTATCTCATATGTATGTATTACCTACATATCTTGACTATCGATTTGCACTAGTACAGTTGACAACTATGTATAGAATGTGCTTTTATTTTTATATTTTTACTCTAATCGTATAAACAAATATGTGCTTCTTTATTATGTAATTCTTACTACCTGTAAGTGGAGCTTCTCTCCCCGGGCCTCTGTTGAAAAAGGACCCGTGTCCAGTCAGACTTTCCTGGTAAACAAATGTTAAATAAATAAATAAATAAATTTAATGCCCTCACAGATAAGGTAGCAGAAGTGTAAACCTTTTTGCCAAATCTATCCAGGGACCCTGCTTTCTTTATCTGCAGGCAAGAGGTTTTTGGAGGAGCTAGCTCTTGCTCCTTTAGGCCAGGGGTCTCCACCTCTGGATCAGCTGTTAGCTTCTTAAAGAGATGTTTATGAGAATCCAAAACCCTATAAAACCGGTCAGGTTTCCTAGAGGCAGGAGGGATGGAATCTGGCGTCAAGAAAGAGTCGTGAAAAGACATAATCCACTACCTCCAAAACAGGTGGTATTGCAAGGGGTTTACGGTCTTGGAGGATAAGAAATTCCCCAATACTTTTTTTTGGACTGGGGATAATCTTGGACTAGGTAAATCAAGACGAAATTTCAACCAATGGAATTTTGTCTTATAAATTCACCAGTTCAAACATCCAAAAAGAAATGCGAATAAGAAAAAACTCACTTTTAATAACAAAGCTTTCGGGAATAACCCTTCTTCAGTGCTGTTAGAATCTTATTCGCGTTTCTTTTTGGTAATCTTGGACTATCACTCATCCCCCTCAAAGTGTGCAGGGTTCCCCAAAAAATATATCCTCAAGAGGGGATGCAGAAGCCAGACTCTCCTTCAGAATCGGAGTCTTCAAAAGAAGCAATGGAAGGGCCCTCTTCAAAGACAGAATACTCCAGGTCAGAATCCTCATCTAAATCAAGTGTGTCAAAAAGGACTTCTGAAAGGGAGTCCCTTTTTCTTTTTTGCTGGGGAGGATTCCGTTGGAAGGTTGCCTGGATCTAAAAAGTGGATTAGTGTCTTCAGTCAATCTTGCAAGGTCCTGTTGATAAACCTTACACTGGAAGCCGGTAGGCCCAGGCTGGGGCCAAGAAGAAGCCATTTTCTTAGGAATAGCTCCTGGTTTAAGCTTCGCAACATCCAAAGCATGGACGCCTGTCTCCCTCTCTAGAATGGCCAAAGCCATGCAAACACCTCATCAGATATACTGCGGTCGTCGGTAGCCAAGACATGCAAAGAGGCCCCGGACTCAACCGAAGAACTGAGTCCTATGCATTGAGTAGATGTCAAGGGGTCCAAAGGCATATCAGACTCTGAATGGGTCTTGATGGAGGCCTGTGCCACCACCTCAATCTCAGAAGGGGGCTGCGAAAACACCTCACCCTCTTCACTGATAAGCCTGGGAGGACTGGCTGATGGTGAGCAGGTGTTGTCTGAGGCCCTAAGCCTGGGGTGTTTTTCCTTCTCCCTTTTACGCTTAGGAAATTCGGCTTCAGATCAACTGACAGAAGCCGTAGAACATGGATGACCTGACGATTTGCTGAGGTGCCTAGCTAAAATCTTGTCCTTACTTCTAAGTCAGTGGTACTGTGGGCCCTCCCTGTGCATGCTAGCCATTTTCCTTGGTTAGTGCAGCAGAAAATACTTAGAGCTATGTGCAAATTGTTTGTTTTGACAATGGCTGTCCCATTTTAATGAACTAGTCAATTTTTCTGAAATTCTATGTTCTGTCCAGACAGAATCTCAGCTGACTATGCACATCTAAGGAATGCAGGATTGTTTTTTGCTTCTCTTCTGTGGGTGGGCAAGAAAGTGGAACACTGACTAGACTGGTTTACAGTAAACTATGACACTGCTTTAGGAATGAAGGAAGAAAACAATTAGTCAGGAGATTCGCCCTGACCTTTTTAAAGACCATTAAAGGTGGGATGCACATAAGGGATGGTAGCTCCAACACTTCCCTGGCTGAGGGGAAAAGCCACCAGTAAAGCTGTCTTCCAAAACATGAACTTCACTGGTAAATATGCTTCTGCCCAAAGTGGACTTGAGTCAGCCTCTCCAGGACGCAGATCAAGTCACAAAGGGGAGCCACGCACTTTCTTGGAGGCCTTATATGAAGAACCCTGTTGAAGAACTGCTTGACCAGGAGATGGCTAGCTAGACATGGGTGCAGGAGGAAGCAAGAAGTGATAGCAAACACATGGACCTTAATGTAAGTATAACCTTGGCTACCTTTAGAACTTTGGTAAGGTACAGAAGGATCATAGGAAGTTAATAAGCTAAGGGCCCTAGGGCCCTTACAAGCCTAGCCAAGTTCTAATCTTATTTCCTCAGTCAGCACCTATTGCCCCTGCCCAAGAGGGACACAGGTGTAACCGCCGGCATGAACTTACAGTTACCCATCCAGCTGTCCAGACAGCGTTTGAAGAGGGCCAATGAGGTGCTCTGTTTCACATGAAATGAGAGTCTGTTCCAAAGGTGTGGTAACCTCTGGGACACAAATCTGTCCCTCCAGCAAGTTCTATTAATGTCACATACCAGGTCATGGTCTTTAGAGCGATTAACCCATGTACCATCTGACTTGCGGATATGCATTTCCAGTGAAGCAAGGTCAGAAATTTAAATACAAGGCAGAGATCACCTCAGAGTAGTCTGTATGAAACAGAATAAAGTGAGAGTGATTTCAGACAATCCATATAGGACAGATGCTGAAGACCTTGAATTTTCCTTGTGAGGAACCTTTGTGGTCTCACCAATTGCTGCAGGTGCTTGGAAAGGTACGTACCAAAAGTGGACCTGTACTCAATTATAACTTCTTTAGTTCTGGAGGCAATGCCCTTACTTATGAGATGAGCAATATAGAATGCCCTTCCCACTGGGAAGACATGGTGATCAACGGTAAGGCTGCTGTCAACCTGTATACCCAGGTCTCTTACCACTGGGAAGACATGGTGATAAACAGTAAGGCTGCTGTCAACCTGTATACCCAGGTCTCTTACCACTGGGAAGACATGGTGATAAACAGTAAGGCTGCTGTCAACCTGTATACCCAGGTCTCTCACCACTGAGTGCATACTTAAAGTGTTACTATTGATGTGGTAGTTGGTAGGAACATTGCTCTTATTGAAAGGGACAACACATTTTTTTGCATTGAGTTTAAGGCCATGACTTTGGCACCAATCATTTGTTTGTGTAAAACCCTCTTGCAGGATGCTGACATAATTTGGAGATTCTATGACTGCTCCTAGTTTGCAGTTATCAGTAAACTTTGTCAGCCCCAGACCTTTAGTTTTTGCTTGTACTTTGGAGAAATAGATTCCAAGTAGTAGTGGTCCCAGGACTTAGCCCTGTGGAACACCACTGGTTACAGATATGCTGTTGGAGGTGGATTTCCCTATTTTGACTATATGTATTCTAGCAGTGAGCCAGTATGTGACCCATCTAAAATATAAGAGTTAATACCTAGCTGGGTGAGTTTGTCAATGAAGCCCGAGTGGGGGATAGTTTCAAAAGCCTTGGCTAAGTCTAGGTAGGCTGTATGTACATATTTCCCCTCATCCAGGGCCTTGGTGACTGTCTCGAAGAAGTCCACCAGGTTTAACAGGCATTATCTCCCTTTGGCAAATCCAAACTGAGTAGGGTCAAGTGTTTGGAGATTATATACATCTTCATTCATTAGGTCCATGATGATTCGCTCCATGGCCTTGCAGATAAGGCTAGTCAGGCTAACAAGTCTATAGTTCCCTGGGTGAGAGGAAGCATCACCTTTGTGCAAGGGAATAACAGTGGCCTTTTTCCATTCAGCTGGGATAAAGCCAGTGCTTAGACTAGGACTGAAGAGAGTACTCAATGGTGTTGCTAATTCTTGTTAGAGCCCATATAGGGTGCAGCATGGGATGTTATCAGGTCCCACAGATGCGGTGTTTTTGGCCTTACAGAGGACATTTATGACCTGCTCTTTAGAGATACAGGGTAGGCGACAGGTGGTAGGGATGCCATAGGGTAGACATGGTGGGGACAGGGGAGTGAAGTTTTCACAGAATCTTTTGGCCAGCAGGTTAGCTATGTCCACAGGCTCAGTATATGCAGTATCAACTACCAGTTTGGCACAAATCTGGGCCTTTCCTTTTAGGTTACGTAATTAAAGAATGCCTTATGGTTGTCCTTAGTTGAGGAAGCTATTTGGATTCACAGTTTGCTTTGGAGGACTACACAAGAAGTCTTATTTGCTTGCTTAAGCTGAAGAGGGAGGGTTTCCAGTTTAGGGCTCACTCCATCTTACTCTTAGACAGCAATTTCTTCCTCTTATTGTGAAGCCTGTTAATGGCAGTTGTCCAGCAGGCAGGTTTGCTCTTCCTTGAGGAGCTTGTTTTGGTCCTGTCAGGTATGGCTGAGTTAATGCAGTTATACAGGTGTTTGTATAAAGCAGTGTTGTAGAACTCGGCATAGTTGCCAATTCCATCTGAGGGGAGAGGTGCAGTGAAGCTATTTATACTAAGAGGTTATAATCTGCTTTGGAGAAGTTTTTTTTAGTTTAGCTGCTGCTGGGGGGGGGGGTGCAGGTGTGATAGTTACTTCGAATGACATTGATTTGTGATCGGATGTCACCAGGGAACACCTCACAGTGGGGATGTTACAGTGGGCCCCCATATTGTTAAGCACCAGAGCTAGGATGTTGGCACCCCTTATAGGGGTGTCAGCCAGCTGGTCCAGGGCACTGGAGTTAAAGTTGAGGAACGTTTGGGCAAGTGAGTTTGAGCACGAGTAATTTACCCAACCAATAGATGGGTAAGTTAAAGTCGCCCAACCCCATGGTGTTCGGATGCATCTTGACAGACTCAAGTAGATCCAAAAAGGCAGAGTGGGTGTCTTGATTCGTGGAGGGGGTCCTGTAGCTGGCAAGGACTTGAATAGGTGTCCTACCAACAGTTAATTGCACCTGAAGTATTTTTAGGAAATAATACTGTTTAACCAGTCTGGTGATGTATTTATCTTTAATGAATATTGATACACCACCTCCTTTAGTTTTCACTCCTTCAGTTTGCGGTCTGAACGTGTGGAAGGAAGTGTAACCCGGTATGGCTGAAAATGTCTCCTGAATCTTGAGATATTGTGAAAAAGCCTCCAAAGCCATATCTAATGCATCTGTGGCATTGACGCTGGGAACACTACAAGAAATGACTCTAGCAAGGGAAGAAATGACACTAACATTCTGAACCCTATTAATATGGGTGGTGAGTTTCTTCCTAGCCCTGAACAAAATCAAGTTAGACGAAGCGAGCGTCTTCATTCTAACAATAAAGAAGGGAACAATAACCAACAAGGAACAAGTTTTTCCAATAACAACTCTAATAACTCGAAAAACTCAAATTTTCGCAAAGATGTCCACCCTGGTGCTATCCCAAAGAAATTCAACAACTATACTCAAAAAAACAAACAGCGTGGGAACAAGTGCAGGAGAACACATGATTTGCAACATGGGGTTATCGTGAAAAACAAGGCTGGTGACTTTCATATTTTCAATTATTCATCTATTGAAATCGATCCAATTCTAGTTGCATTACTAGCAAAAGGGAACACATTTGTTCCCAGTCGTCAATTTGACATTGTTCGAACAGTGAAAGATCTTAAGCTGTTTGTAAGAAAGCTTAATTTGAAAGTCTTGCTTGGTAATTTTGGAGAAACAAACTCTTCTTTTAGAGTATCTAGTGCTTACAATCCCCCACTTCACCCTACGTTAAACATGTTTGAAATTATGGCTGAATTAGACGTGAGACATTTTTCAAACAACTATAAAAGTTTATTTAACAAAAATCTGCGAGTAGAAAATACTACACGCGAAGAAGTTTCAGCACTAAACATGTTTAAATCTTTACATGTGAGAGCTATCAAACCAGACAAGGGTGGTGGGTTAGCTTTGTTTGATTCAATAGATTATGTTGCTAGATTACAGGCTTTATTGGATAGTGACACTTACAGTAAAGCTTCAATTAATGAAGTCAATGTTGCCTACAAACGAATAAATGGTTACATCAATTACTTATTTATAGAAGCCAAAATTGACATCAACGAATATAACTACATGAATATGATATGGCCAAACATTCCTATCTTATTCGCAATTCCTAAAATTCACAAAGATTTGAACAATCCACCCTTTAGACCATTGATTGAAGGTCATGGCTCTATCACATACCCATGTGCCAAAGTTGTGGACAGTATACTAAAAAAGTATTTGTTAGCTGAAACCCAAGTTTGTAAAGATTCTTGGGCGTTCTTATACAACATCAACGACCTGCAGTTTGACAAACATAACTTTTTGACTATAGACGTGAAAGAACTTTATATGTCAATTCCACACTTAGAAGGTATGGAATGGGCCAGTTTATTTCTTCACAGTAAAAGTGCTTCTAGTCAAGAAATTTATTTAGTAGAAGTATTGTTCGACATTATTCTTACCAACAATATTTTTCTTTCCAAAATGACCTTCACCTGCAAAAGCAGGGTGTAGCCATGGGCTCACCCTGCGGTGCAAGTTTTGCCAACACTGTTATGGCATATTGGGAGAAAAATTATGTCTAACAATGCTACTTATATGTCTAATATTATGTACTATACACGTTTTCTTGACGATATTTTTATTGTACTTAGAGGTAACTCAGACTTAGCGATTAATTTACTTGAGTACTTCAACAGTACAACTAGTTTTCTTAAATTTACATTTAATTTTCAAGTGTCCAGTATTGAATATTTGGATGTTTTAGTTAAAGATGAGGTGAACAACAGGTATACTTCAAAGATTTACAGAAAGGACACATATTGCAATGCATTTTTCTAGCTCACATCCTTTACCACAAAAGCGGTCTATCATTAAAGGTCAAATGATTAGAGCCGCCAGGATGGTGTCCTGTGATAACGACTTTTTTGGTGAATGCAATTTACTTGAGAGAATGTTCCAACAAAGAGGGTACCCTTGGTCATTAATTGAAACAATAATTAATGAAGTACATTTGAAAAGGTCCAACAGGTCTATTACACCCATCCCAAGTAGAAGTGAATGCTTAGACACACACGAAATTGGACCTATAGACCCCAGGGGTAATATGAGTAACCAGGACAGTAATGGGAGAATAAGTGAAAAAACAGTTAATGGTTTTGAATACAGCTTTACCACTACATTTAGTATGGATAGTATGCTTATTAGATCTATATTACATAAAAACTGGGAACAGGACAAAACCTTATTAGAAAAACTTAATGAGGTTCCTAGAATCATTTTTAGGAGAGGAATGAGCTTGAAATGTATACTAGAATCATCAAACATAACATGTTTTTTTATTTCACACTCCTCAAAACCGAGGTGGAATCCTTCAAAGCCCTCGGGCCTGTGGAAAATACGGCCCAGACCGCAGAATCCTTTATAAACGCATTCTATGAACACCTTCAGGAATGCATGGATCATGCGATCCCAAATAAAACCAAGACCCAATCCTCCAAAGGCAGACGTCCTGTCTGGTGGACCCCAGCCATAAACAAACTATACAATAGAAGGAGGAAGCTACTAAATGATAGAGCAAAATCCCAAAAAGGGAAGGCATCACTGATCAGTATTAGCAAAAAACTACAGGCACTCATAAAATTGTCTAAGGCCTGCTTTGAGAGAAAAATTGCACAGGACACCAAGGATAATCACAAGGCTTTCTTTAGTTATGTTAGGAACCTGGGTGGTAATTCCCAGATATGCTCAGAATTAGTCCAAAATGACAAAAAATACACTGAACCCACAGACATTGCCAACATCCTAGCTGACAGGTTCAGCGCAAACTTCTCCACCCCCCTCCCCACCAAAAGGGTAAATATCTATCCCAGCAGAGTGCTGCCCCCCTGGCATCTCAGATGCTCAGGTAAGAGCCGCCCTCTCCAAAGCAAAAAACACAGCATCAATGGGACCAGACGGTGTCCCGGGCTGCGTCCTACATGAACTCAAAGAGCTAAACCCAAACATAAAACTACTGTTCAATCTCAGCCTAACTACAGGATATGTGCCCAAAGAGTGGCGTACAGCAACAGTGGTCCCTCTCCATAAAAGTGGTGTCTCAACGGATTCTGGAAACTATCGCCCCATAAGCCTGACTAGCTTGGTCTGAAAGCTATGGAAAGGATCATCATGGACCTCATAAATAAAGATATTGGGGACCTACAGACACTGGATCCTACCCAGTTCAGCTTTGTTAAGGGCAGATCCTGCCTCTTAAACCTGGTTGATTTCTTTGAAACAGTCACCAAGGCCATTGACGAGGGGAAGGTGGTCCACACAGCCTACCTGGACCTCGCAAAAGCCTTCGATAAAATACCCCACTCGGGCATTATAGATAAGCTCACCAGCTTAAATATAAACCCCTATGTCACTAGATGGATTGCAAACTGGCTCAAGGACAGAACCCACATGGTTAGAATTGCTGGAGCCATGTCAGACTCCAAACCAGTTACAAGTGGTGTCCCACAAGGCTCAGTCCTGGGACCTCTCTTGTTCGGTATATATTTCTCAGAAGTACAGGCCAACACGGAAGGACTGTGGCTGACCAAGTTCGCAGATGACTGCAAACTGGGCGCCATAATCGACTCTCCAGCTGACACAAGCATCCTCCAAAAGGGCCTCATAGAAACAGACAACTGGTGTCAGAGCTATGGCCTCAAGCCAAATGCCAAAAAGTGTATAGTCATCCCCTTTGGCAAAAGCAAAGTGCCCACAAATTACCACATAGGTGGTAATCCATTAAGTACAGAAGAAGTAATTAGGGACCTGGGGACCCAAGTTGATAGCAATCTCTCATTTGACAACCACGTGGCCAAAGTGGTTAGAAAAACATTTTATATAGCCCACCTAATCATGAAGGGATTCGCATCTAGATCAGGGGAGGTCATCGTGCCTCTTTACTCATCCCTCATCAGGCCCATAATTGAGTACAATGCCCCTTTTGGGATGTACCTTACCAGACACCTGCAGCAACTGGAAAGACCCCAAAAGTACCTCACCAAGAGGATCAAAGGGATCAAACAGATGCCATATGCTGCCCAGTTAAAGAAACTCCAGCTCTACTCAGTGGCATACCGCCTGTTCAGAGGCGATCTGTGCCTGACGTATAAAGCCATGTCCAACCCGGAATTAATGGACATGCTGCACCTCAGAAAATCAGAGTCCCATCGAGCTACGTGCTCGAGAGACTTGAACCTCAGCACTGAAATAAATAGGACATGCTGGAGGGACAGATTCATAACCCAGAGGCTCCCTTCACTCTGGAATAAAATCCCAGTCCAGGTTAGGCAGAGTCCCTCGTTGACTCTCTTCAAGAGGAATCTTGATGAGTGGATGGGAGATCGTAGGTTTACCCCGGGTATCACTTCTGTGTCACTGTTAGACAGAGGCACAGTATACTAACCTCGAAAAAGGGCATAGCAAAATAAATTTAAAATGGGTGGCGAAAGCCAAACACATTCTGGCTAGGCTTATAAATGCCCTAGGGCAGATAGCCTAGTATGAACCTATGAACCTATAAATCATAGGAGTGTTCATAAACTTATAGGTATGTCTACCTGTGAGTGTTGCAGCATGTGTAAACTCATCACTACAGGTAGTACATTTATCATTAACTAAAGGAAATACGAAATAAAATATAATTTGAACTGCAATTCAAAAATGGTTGTCTACACTGCTTCGTGTTCCTCATGTAAAGCTTTTTACATTGGAAAAAGGGAGCGTAGACTTAGAGACAGAATCTATGAACACACTTATGCTATAAGCACAAGTAAAAGTGACAATGCACTTGCTAGGCATAGTATGGTACATTTAGGACAGATTTACTTTTAAAGCAATAGACCAAATTCAACACAACATTCGAGGTGGCCCTTCAACCCTACTACTTGAAGAATGTGAACTGTCATGGCAAATTAGATTGAACGCCTTTGTTGAACCTGGGTTAAATGATCATTGTAACATAACATGTCTTTTAAAACTTAGAAGTTTAGAGAGAAAATGAACAATCAGTTAAGTCTTTGTTGAACTTGTGTTAAATGATCACTGTAACATAACATGTTTTTTAAAACTGAGAAGTTTAGAGAGAGAGAGAGAGAGTGAACAATTAGTTACACAAATATTTTCCTTATTAATTTTATTATGGTTATAAAGATGGTATAAGTGTACATAGTTTTACATTTGTTGATTTTTTATTTTATGTATGTTGACTGTGGGTGGAATTGACGTTATTTATGCTAATAGTGGTGCTGTATATGTTGATTACAAGCGGCAACTTAAAATGCAGATTTTAAAAAGTTTCAACAAAAGTACTACTTTTCCGCATATCAATGCATCTTTCAGGCATGATCATGTGATTTGTTGTTACACTATTTATTTGGCCTCGTTTTTAAAGAATGTAATCTGAGGAAGTTGCCTTATTGAAGGTGACAAAGTGCTTAATTAAACCAGTACATTTTCAAGGTGTTTGATTTTCTTCCACGGAGCCTCTTTGTCAAAGCGTTGCATCTGTGGTAATGGCCTTGTTAAGGATCTCTTGAATAAAAGGTCATGCCACAGTTCAAGCTGACATGCTTTGTCCACCACTGCAATGCCTTTACAGCAAATGGGAAAACTGAGATCCAGTGGTACAGGGATTGTGCGTTTGCACAATGATCTCCGGCATTACTGGATTTTCCTTGTGCAGCTTTACATGGAAGATCATTAGGACAGTGGTGGCCATAAAGCCTAGAGTCCCAAGAAACCCCCTGGCTATGACCATCTCCTATCTTGTCATTATTTATTTTTATTTTACATTTGTTAACCAGGGTGTCTGACTGAGCCAAAAAGGCCTTTTTTCAGCAGATCCCCAGGGAGAAAAGCTCCACATAGAAAAATTACAGATACATTTTGATATTTAGACATGATCAGTATACACACATTACAATAGACATGCTTTGACAGTGGTATGCAGCACATCAACAGTTACAGTGCAGAGAACAAAGAAAATATTAATTTAAAAATAAAGGTATTAATAGATTTGTGGTGTACAGCTGAAATTTGGAACACAGGTAGAAGACATACATAGTACACAGATACAGTACATACACTGTACATTAGCCAGTGTTTTTGAGTAAGAATGAAAACGATTATCAAGTACTCTAGGTTTAGGTGTGTACCTTATCCGCTTTCACTAGCCTGGGGAGCAGTCATGGCACTGCAAACTTTGCTTGAGATGTTGTATAATGAGGTTTTTAAAGGATGCGTTGAACAATGTGTTTTTGTATGCTCGTGGGGAGAGTTTTCAATTTTTTTTCCAGTGAACTACTATATAATGCGTCTCCAAAGCTATTGTAGCTGTTGGGGACTTCTAGTAGTTTGCATGATGATCTAAGTGGCCTTTTGGCTGAATGATGTACTAGGTTTTTGAGGGCAGGACACTTATTGGGGAGGTAATAGATAGAATGACAGAGGCAGAGCTGATTGTAGGTTAGGAGGCTGGGCAGTTCAAGCCAGTGGAGCTGCCTTAAAGCAGTACAGTGATGAGTTCTATATAAGCAATTTGCAGCAAAACAGGCAATTCTGTTATAGCAGGCTTCCATTTTGCTTAGTTCTGTTTTCTTGAGATTAGTCAGAATGGGAGATGCATATAGTAGGGTGGATGGAAGTTGGGAGGGAGCAATTGCTGATCTTGTGTTGTTGGAAACAAATGGTTTGAAACGGCAGAGTAATCCCAGTATGGCATGTAGTTTTTTAATAGTTAAGTTGAGATGACCATCACATTTTAGGTGGGAGTCTATAGTTATTCTCAATAGCTTAGCCTGTGCCACTGGAGCGACTGCAGTAGCATTTGTGGAGTAGATAGTGAATTGATTGCCATCTGTGTTTTTGTTAGAACTGGTTATAATCATAAGCCGAGTTTTCTTTGGATTGAGGATAAGTTGGGCTTTGGTAAGGTAGTTTTCTACATCAGAGAATGCTAGTCGAGTTGTTTGCAGGAGGGTGGGAATGTTTTGTGCAGCACAGATTAAGGTAGTATCATCTGCATACTGAATGATAGACGCATGCTGTGTGGAGGTATGGAGGTCATTTGTGAAGATTGTGAATAGTAGTGGTCCTAAGATAGAACCCTGTGGTACTCCTATAGTTCTGGGCAGCTGAGGAAAGAGAATTTTCCCATTTCACAGCTTGGTACCTGTAAGTTAAGTAGCTTTGAAACCAGGTAAGAGTGGAATTTGACAGGTGATATTGGGTTAGTTTGTTTAGCAAGATTTGGTGCAAGACTGTGTTAAATGCTTTGGACATATCCCAAAAAAAAAGAGGAGACACCTGCAGACCTTCGTTTTTGAGACGGTTTACTGCGTTTGTGAAGCAGAGAAGGGCTGTAGTGGTACTATGGGCAGGTCTGAAACCATGTTGAGTAGGTGACAGGATGTTGCTGTCTAGGAGATATTTTAGCACCTGGGTATGGATGCATTTTGCTAGGATTTTGGCCAAGGGGGAAGAGTATAGCAATGGGTCTGTAGTTAAGTTCAGTGGAGGTCCCACCTTTATGTATGGGTGTAACATAGGATATTTTCAACAATTGATCTGTTTATGAAAGTGGAGATTGGGATAGCAATAGCATCTGCCGAGAGTTTCAAGAAATAGCTGGGGAGTAGGTTGGCCGCTGTTGATGAGGTATTTTAGTTTGGAGAGCATGCTTTTGATTGAAGTGGTGGAAACTGTTTTGAGGGTAAAGCTTGTATTAGTGTTGTGTGTTGGTGGGATAGTGAGGTTGGAACTGTCTTGTGATACTAAGGATAGAACCGAGTTCACAAAGCAGGAGTTGTTGTGTTCCGATGGGAACTAGTGTCGGGGGTGGTTGGTTTGGGGATAGCCTTTTGGGTTGGTTTTAATAGCCGATTTACATTTTTCCAAACTTTTTGGGGGTTGTGTTGGTATTTAGTTTGTAATGTGTAGTAGGATTTTTTTTGTCCAGCCTAATGCATTTTTTGCACGGTTGCATAGTTCTTGATCATGTTTAGGAAATACTTAAGCAGCTGTCCACCTCATAAGTGAGGAAGAAAAACCTTTTTGTTCAAGGTCCCCATAAGAGAGCCCAGAAAGACTACTTGCTGGGATGCTGATGGCTGTGACATTTTAAAGTTAAGGGTAAACGCAAAGTGGTTCAGCAGACTCTTGGTGAAAGCTAGAGATCTGGTGACCACCTCCTGTGAACTTGGTTGAATAAGATACTCATCTAGGTAAGGAAAGATGCATTCCCTGCAATCCACAGTAAGCAAGAATTGAGGTCTAGGCACTTGAATACTCTTGGTGCAGCATGAAGCCCAAAAAGCAATGAAGTAAACCAAAAAGGAGACCTATAGAAAAAAAAAAGCAGCAACAGTGTTCTTTGTGGATAGGGATCTGCAGGTAAATGTCTTTGAAATCCAGTGTGAGTAACCAGGCACCTCAATGCAGAAGAGGTATTAGGCCTTGGAGGAAAAGTAATTTGAACATGGGATCCGTAAAGAAGGTATAGAGGTCTAAGGTGGGTCTCCATGATGTCCTTCCATATCACTGTTGGAGTATTCCTTACAAAAGGGATATCCTGCCGAAGATAGCCATACTTCCAGCCAGCA
Organism: Protopterus annectens; assembly: GCF_019279795.1. NCBI lineage: Eukaryota > Metazoa > Chordata > Ceratodontiformes > Protopteridae > Protopterus > Protopterus annectens. The sequence continues at coordinate 6,889,076 of NC_056733.1, read as the reverse complement.
CACCAAAGCCTTAGGTCCTTTTCATCACTGTACATTAGACACACCCTACATCCAAGATGCAAGGTACATAGGGGACATATGAATGACAAATCCTTAGAACTTCTTTGCAGATAAGTCCCCCATTGTGGACCCTTCCTTTTGTTTCTCTTTTTGCGCATGTCATCTAGAAAGGGGAAATGTGAGTGTGGGAGGCAGATTCCCCATAAAGACAGACGTGAACAGTGCCTTTTCTGCTCAGACGTCAACCACTATCATACTCAGTGCGATATTTGCCAGGCCTTTGTAACCAAGACCCTGTGCAGCAGTCTGTCCTCTATCCATAAATCTACAGAACTAATGTCTCAAGTTGTTAGTTCAGGATGCCAAGGCATCCAATTCTGCCCACCCAATCAGGTACTTATAAAAAAAAAAAAAAAAAAAAAAAAACCTAATAAGCTGTGTTTGGAGACTTCTGCTCTCCAGATCCTGCAGAACCATCTCCATATGGTCAATGCAGAACCAGAGAACCATCTGGTTCAGCCGCATGTTCCCTCTATAACAACCTTGTTGAGCGATAACAATGGGCTGCCAATCACATTCGCTGAGGCTTAGCCTGAGCCTACATTTGCTGTAGATGAGAAGGGGGAGCAGTGGTTTAACATATCTGAAAGGTCTAGGAGGATTCCCCAGATTCTTGTGAAGGACGTCACCCCTGGTTCTATTACCAAGGTCAGGCAGGGTACAGAACCTCCTCTGCTTGTTAGGCCAGAGGTGGTTCTTACGAAAAAAAACAAAAGAAAAGGCATATGTTCCCTGTTGAAAAGGATCAAAATAAAAAGTAGTAGGATTACACTTGGGGTCTTTTTAAGGACTTCACGACTTTAAAACCATCTCAGGGGTTTGCCTGTGCCTTCCCCTGTTGCTTCTCTTCCAGTCCTTTCAAGAGGCTCCGAGCTTCTCATTCTTCTGTTGAGGAGAAGCTGGTTTCTGGAAAGGAGTCCCTCCACTTACTCTTCCCAGATCCCTTCCCCTCTTCCCTTAGGATCAGATGAATAGGAAATGGTCTCAAATTCTCCTACTGAGAAGCTATCTTTTGGGGGCACCACTAAAATGATAGAGCTTTTCCTGTGGGAATGTTCCCAAATGTTGGTGGTCCAGAAAACACATTATGACTTGTTACAAATGGAATCTATACCTTCTGAAGTACTGCCTGTTTAGGAAGCCGTTCTGGATACTTTTAGTTTTGTGCTACAGGCTCCAGAGTCTCGGTTCCCTGGCTCGGGAAGCCGTTCTGGATACTTTTAGTTTTGTGCTACAGGCTCCAGAGTCTCGGTTCCCTGGCTCAAAAAAAAAAAAAAACTAACAAGTTTTACAAAGCCCCACCCCCCAAGAGTCTCAACTCAAAACATTTTGTACAAGAATTCTTCTTCTGACCCTATAGTGATTTCTCTGTCCACAGATAAATCTCCTCAGCTAATTACTGCCACCTTAATCTTTAAGGGCATAAATTACCAGACCCATATAACCAGGTATGTTTTGGCTCTTGTCTAACCTTGGGATGTACTGACTGACATAGCCGACTCTGAAGCAAGTCCTCTACCCCTTCTTTACTGGGTTCTGCTTCACAGGTTGCTCATCATTCAATAAAATAATAGTTAATGATGCTGCTGCTGACTCTCCAAGGAGAGCTGCGTCAGGGTCGGTTAATCAGAAGGTATTCATGGCTCAGGCTGCAATCTCTTCCTGAGGCCAAATTGCTGTATTCTCCTTTGGACATTCAATCTCTTTGGCTCTGCTGTTGCAGACCCCATTTAAACCTTGCAGGACAGATATAAGGTCATGCATAACCTTAAACAATTTCTCTCTCCCTATTCCTAAGTTTCAAAGGAGCTTCTGCTTCAAGATTATTTCTGTGCATGGACATCCCAAGCAACCTTTGAAGGGTAAGAGACCTTCCACGAGACTGTTTCTCTGGACGTCTGCTCAGGATTCTAGGGGGTCATAAATCTTCCTGTCTATGTGCAGCAGTCACCCTTCTCCATCTCTCAGCAAGATTCCCCTTTCTTACAGTTCAACTCTTCCAATGTGCAAAATCACCACAGAGTCTTGGGTTCTTTTAGTCATCTGAAATGGTTTCTTCTTGACTTGGAAATCCTTTCCTTCATGGTGCAACCCCCTTTTTGCCAGCTCCCTAATTTTCCTTTTCTTCAGGACCTTTTAGTTCAGGGGACTATTTAGGCAGTTCCTCTAACCCAGAGAAGCATAAAATGTTACTCACAGATGCTTCTATATCCTGAAAAAGAGACCTCCTAGAGACCCAATCTAGATCGCTCTTTTCTCAACACATAAGCCCCCCTCCTTTTTTTTAAACAATCTTAACTCTTCAGTCTCTACCTCCCCTGTTGCTTCATCAAGCCTTTCTAGAATCTCTGGACTCGAAAGATGCCTACACATCTACATTATTATTCATTCACTCTTTAGGTAGCATTTATGCTTCTCTGATTCTTCCTCACATTATCAGTTCTCTGCTTTGCATTTTGGTCTTTCTACAGCACCAAGAGTTTTCACAAAACGTCTTGCCCCAGTTATAGCCTTTTGCAAGACTTTATGAGTGTCAGATATTTCCATATCTGTACTGATTGCTTATTCAGGCCCCCCTCTCTGCAGCTTCTTCTGCAGGATCTCAAATTCACTAGGCTCCTTTTTTAGCGCGAGTTTCATGCTTAACCTGAAAAACATCTTTAAAGGACCAGATTTTCTTGGGACACAGGGGTTGCTATAATAGTTATTGCGTTTAACCCAGACAAACAATGTACAGGGTTTCATTCTCACCTTTAAGGGGAAAGTGGCTAGGCTTAAAATAGTTAAGAGGAGCCAGCCTATTACTTGACTATGAAACTCCTTTCAATGATGGCTTTTCTTCCACCTTTCAAGGTCCTTTCTCTGAAAGCCTTCTTCTAGTCTCTTCTTCCTTTATAGGAGATTTCTGTAACACTATTTCTTTGAACCTTGGGGTTTATGACCTCTGTCATTTCAATGGTTCCTTTGGCCATGCTCCACATGCAAAAGGTTTCAGTGGTACCTCAAAACAGTATGGCTACAACACTATCTTATTCTGGACTCCAAGTCCTTCTCTTGCCTTGTCTCAGAAAGGAGCTCCTATGGTGGGATTCACCAGACTTCCTTGACACCAGGTATTCCAGAGACTATGGTCTCCCCAAGAATTCAAAGACCATAACATCACCAAGCAGATGAGAGCTCTACTTTCAGCTCTATAGGTTTTGCATTCTCTCTGGGTTCTGGGTCACCTCAGGATTTCTTCACATAGCACCACTGTCATTTGGTAAATAAACAAGCAAAGGGGGCATGAAGTCTTATCTTCTTTGAAGGCTGGCCCACAGTCTAGGATTTTGCTATCTGCTGTCATTTGACTCTTCAGAGGGTTTGCATTATTCAGAGCACAATCTGGTTGCAGATAATCTGTGCAGGTCCAGGACAGATCCTCACAAGTGGATACTTCACAGGGAGGTTTTCCTGGACATTAATCATCAGTGGTGTATTCCTTGAGTGGGTTTGTATTAAGTGAATGGGTTATAGTAGTGTGTGTGTGTGTGTTTTTTCCACCTTCCCTCTAAACAGACAACTTCCCAATTTCTGTTAGAGTGCCAGTTCTCTGGCTTGAAAAGTGGGTGCCATGTCATTTTCTTGATTTTATTGGAAGGGCGTGTTTCTGTAGGTTTACCCTCACCTTCCTCTACTGCCTGGGGTTCCAAACAAAACCATGAAGGACAGGCATAAAAATCTTGCTGGCGACTTCCTTTTGACACAGACAGCATTGGTTTCATCTTCTCTTTTCACTTGACCAAGGGCAATCCCCACAATTACCTCACCTTATGGGTCTTCTCACACAGAACAAGGGCTCTCTCATTCACACTTCTCCCCAGTCTGGATGGTAGGGCTTTAATTCCTTTTTGACTCCAGTTTTCTGAAGACGTTCTTTGGGTTCTGCAAGAGGCCAGAAAACCTACTCCAAAAAAATATTTTGTTGTTAAATGGAGAGATCTTCTAACTGGTGTCACAAACACAACCAAGACCCTCTACAGGTTGATATTCCTATATTACTTGTGTGAGTTGCTCACTTCTGACCTGGTGGCTACTCATCAAATATTTATCATCCATTACTGCTGTTACCTCACAGCAAGAAGTTCTCCCGTTCAATTCTGAGCTGGAGTGCGGGGAGTGCCTTCTGTGTGGAGTCTTCATGTCCTCCCTGCGGTTGGGTGGCATTCGAAAGACATGCGTAAATGGGCATGCCTTCGTTGAAGGTTGGGCGTCGAGCTGGCACCTTGCCGTTCGTGAAAATCTACTGCCAATCATTAGCGGACCGGCGTTCCGCTGTGGCGACCCCTAACCGGGAAAAGCCAAAAGACAGTTTTTACTGCTGGTCTGCCTTTGGATCTGCCACCTTCCTCTAGATTGGAGATTAAATAGTTTTTGAAAGTCATCCTTCATACAAGACCTCAAAAAAAAAAAAAGCCATCTCCCCCCTCTTGGGACCTTAATTTTGTTCTTGAGAAGCTGACCCAGCCACTTTTTGAACAAACAGCTTCTCCTACCTTGCAGTTCTATACCTGTAAGACTGTCCTGTCTGTGGGCTCTGACTTTTTTCAAAATAGTTTCAGAGTTGCAGGCTCTTATGCCAGTCACCCCCTTTTTTGGTTTTTCACAAGGATAGAGTGCCTGTTCAGACCAATTCTACTTTTATGCCTAAAGTGATCAATGACTTGTCTTTAAATCAGACCAGTCATCATCTTCCTTTTTCCTTCTCAAAATAGTAGTGAGAGGGTTCAACGTTTTTACTTCCACAGACAGATCAGATATTTGGTTAAAACTAAGGATGGTAGGAAAAACTGAGCAGCATTTTGTTTCGTTTCGTGAGTGGAAATTGGGTTTAGCCACTTCTAAGCAAACCATCTGCTCTTGGATTTCTAAAGCAATTTGTTTGTTATTCTTTTCATGGCAAGCAGCTTCCCTCTTCTATGCCTGCTCATTTTACTAGGGCATTGGCCTCTTCTGGAAGTTTCTTTTTTAAAGGTCTTATGCTGAATCCATTTTGGAAGCTGCTACTTGGTCTTCTGTGTGCACCTTTATCAAGCACCACAAGTTGACTGAGATTTCTCAGGCTAAGGCAGGTTTTGCCAAGTTCATCTACCGTGGGTTTTTGGAAGGCTCTTCTATTGGTTCTTCCACCCCTTCCTCAATAGCTTTCATACTCTCCCTTTTGTAGGGAATAATACAACAGTGATAAGGACATAGTACAGCTGTGTAAGATCTTAAAATAACAGTAGATGTCCTCCTTATCACTGCTGCAGTATTCTGTCCCTCCCTCCTTCCCCCATTCAAATGTTTTTGTTGCCCTCTAGCCACAGTGGTTTTCCTTTCTCCCCTTTCTGGATGTCAACGTTCTTGTTATTTTCCTCCTGGGTTGTTCTGGTTCTTCTGGAGCAATTCAATTCTGAGGATTTAGGGATTGCACATCACTTATGCACTTTATGTCTCAGAGGTACAGCATACATCTGACATATGGTGCTTAGAAGGGCCAAGGCTTTGGTATGCTAGCGGGAAATACAGCTATCCTCTGCAAGATGTCCCTTTTGTACGAATATTGCGAAATTGAAAAGCAGGACATTTATTGTTGCAGTAAGATCTAAACTTACTTGCCTTCCTTTCTTTCTCTGGACTACAAACTCTGAAGTAGAAGCCCTTGCCTTGAAGGAGGGCAGTGACTACTTAAATGTCTCCCTGTCCGAAAAGATCTGAGATGATTGGAGGATAACAGCTTCTCCTGTTTTCTGGGAACCTGAAATAATCCAGACAGGTTTGGTTTGCTGGCCCACTACAGTCTGTACCCTTCTCTGATAGTACTTAACACCCATGAGTCTCCTGTAAAGCTTTCCCACATAAGGGAACAAATAGGCCTGCCTGCTATATTTAGGGATGCTGGAAAGTGGGCAAGGTGAGACAGGAAAGGACAGAAAGGAGGCAGTCATGACTACACTCAGCCAAAACTGACAACTTGAGGGCCTTCAGACTTCTCTGTTGCTGCTCCATCTCTTTTGAAAATGGAGGATTCTGCTTTTTTTTTTTTTTTTGCTGTTAGAATGTTTTCTTTAAAAAGGAACAGGTTTAATGAGGCAGATCCTAACATATCTGAGTATGGAGAAGTGAATAGTCTGCCTGACCCCTTGCAAGATTTTCACTCATTTCATCTAGTTTCTCGAACATTTCAGCAACGGATTCCCCACACAGCAAATCTCTTTCCAGAACAATGATTTACCCATGCTTTAATATCCTCAGGTAAATGCTGCAACCTAAGCCAAGCGTGCCTTCTAGAGCAGCAGCCACAGGCTTTGTGACAAGATCTATAGCATCATACGGACACTTGATATAGTAGTCACTTAAGCAGTAGTCAGAGAGCTCTATCAAATTACCCCAAGGTTCAAGTCTGAGACCTTCCCAATCTTCTGCCCCATATGATCCAGTACAGTCAAAACTAATTTGGTCATCTAGGTTTAAGCAATTCATTGCTTTGGAAGACAAAGTAGGTGAAGTGTACACTTTTAAGTCAATGCCCTTCAGGACTCTGCTTTCCTTATCACTGGGGTAGGTAATTTGTAGCAAGGGACTGCCTTTGAGCACTTTTTGGGATCCACTGCAGAGTAAGCCACTGGACTTTTATAGATACCCATCCGTGTCTTACATCAAACAGAATCTGACTGACTTTTTGGGGACTGAGGGTTTAGAGTCCAGGAACCAAAATGCTATTACAAAAAATGTACTCTACATGGTTGTAAAGACAGGAGGAATTGCCACAGGCTTGGGCGTTTTCATATGCAAGAGCTCAAGGTCTCCATTTTGACTAGACTTCCAAGATGGCTACACACTGAACAGCTTACTTTCAGCTCTTCCAGTGTGAAAACAAAAACTCAAAAAAGAGATAGAGCCAGAGAATTTGTCTTTTTAGGTAACTTTCAGTTACTGGCTAGTAAGTGAACTGTCTGGACGCCAGCAAAGAAGAAATTTAGAGAACCTGAAAGAAAATCACAAAAGATAAGAAAACAATGATTGGGAAAAATCTTGCAGCTGTTCAGCTAAAAGCAGTTTAAGCGCCAGCTTTGGTGAATGACAGGACTTGCAGTAAAACTAGAGGGGGGAAAAGTCAAATGTGCTCAGAGCTGATTAAATTAAATCAAACACTGAAGGACTATATCAAAACTCAAACATCACAAAATGCTGGGAAAATGGAAAAAGCTTTAAACAGATATTCACATGGGTTGATAAAACAGCAAAAATCAGAGGTTGAAATGAAAAAAAAAAAAAGGCTCTGGCTGGGTATGAGACTGCTCAAGACCAGATTTTCAAAAAAGTTTGCAGAATTACCCATTAACTTATACAAACACACACAAAGTCTGTAGTTTAACCGTCCTAATAGGAGCACTTGTCCTAGATTGACAGCTACACTCGTAGGCTTTAACCGACCTCTAATGAAGGTTTATCCATGCTAAGATGCATGGTACACCTGTGCTTCTGTTTACACTAAATGCTGTCTGTTGTTATACATGCTAAAATGCATAGTACAGCCTGTGCTTCTCCTTACACTAAACGCTCCCTGTTTTTATCTTATCTTTGTGTGTTTTTTGAGGGTTTTCATTAAAACAAAGTCTTGTAATGTGTGACAATTTCAAATTGGTATGACAAGAAACGACTGTACAAAAGATCAACCTCCCAAACATTAGTGTATGCATGCAACACAAAAGCTGAAACTAGACATTTTAAAAAAGCTGTTATACATGACTGGTACGAATACTAACTTCTTATCATAATGGCAACACTTTCCATATTATCTTTGAATGCGCACTGCCTAACATTTATAATCAAAAAAAATAGTAGTATATTACATTAAGAAATGCAGAGTGCAAACAGCTATGCTACAGGAGATGCATTTGGACAAAATACAGCATGTGAATTTGATAAAGGAATTCAGGATGGTTATTCTGTGGAATATCTGGGACAAAAGAAAAGGGGAGCACTTCTACTGATTGCTAGAGGAGCTCCAATAGTGATTAAAAGAGGAAAACAAAGAAAATAATGGTAGATGTGTAGTAGTAAGGGGCTACCAGCAAGGGAGGAGGATTACACTGGCATGTATTTATTTCCACCTAAACTGCAAAAATGGAGCTTAAGAAAATTCTGAGAGAAATAAACAGCTTTCACAGGGAATATTACTTATAGGTGGGGACTAGAATTTGATTTGCAGCAGTGAATGTGTCTGGGGGGCCTAGAAGGGAAAATGTAACAAGAGGGTAGGTTTTTAAAGAAATTAAGAAAAATATTTGGTTTGGAAGATGTGAATTCAGTAGTAGACATTTTGATAAGCATCCAATAACTATTTCCGATCACGCACAAATAACAACTAAAATAAAAGTGTAGGGTAATAAAATAAAAATAAGAATGTCACTTCCTCACCTATCTGTTAAACAGAGACAAATTTAAGGAGTGACTAGTAGAAATTACTGGGGAGTTATTAGGGAATACAGGAATTTCTTCAGAAAATATAGCTACAGAGTGGAATAAACTGAAAGTATGAGTTTAAAAATAGGATAGAAATAAAAGGACAAGATATGGTTAACAAGTAAGAATTATTTAGAGGGACTGACAAAGGTTAAAGCGCTGCAGAATAAAGGGAATCTCACAAATTAAGAGAAAGCACAACTGCAGAGTGCTAAAGAGAAAATAAGGGACTACCTCAATAGCATGAGTTTAGAAAGACTGCTGTTAAGTAACTGTTTGTGATAACTCCAGAGCATAACAACGTTTAGCATAACTGCACAGCAACAGAAAGTAGAAAGGGTTGCTGCCAAGCTTAGACAGCCTATAACAAGGAAAATAACCAGAAATCCTGTACAGGTATTAGAAATATTTTAGACATTTTGTTAAAATTTGTATAAAGCAGAAAAACGTGGAAATCAAGAAAAAGTACAAATGTAAATGTTTGTGGAAGAACTGAATATGCCAATTAACAGTCAGGACAGGAGGAGATGAGATACAAATTGTGATGTATAACCAACTTACAGGAAAGTCTCTAAGAATACATGGCATTTGTGTGAAAGTTTGGAAGCTAGGAAGGAAGAAAGTGATAAAAGATCTAAAAGGTTTTGGAGAAGTACCAACATTCTGGAAGAAGGCTGTGGTGGCTGTAGTACCTAAAGATGGTACAGAACCATCAGATCTAGCTTCATACAGGCTCATTTCAGTTCTAAACTAGGATTATAAACTGTTTATGTCTATAATGGCTAAATAAATAGCAAAGGTGATGCCAAAATTTATAGATATGGATCAAGGTGGTTTTGCAGAGGGGAGGCAAGCATTTGACATTAATCAAACAATGATGATCCAGAATGTAAGAAAATATCACTATTGTTGGTGAGTCTTGATGCAGAGAAAGCATTTGACAGAGTAAACTGGGATATTACGAGTAAGGTAATGGAAACACATTTGCATTCCCTTACACAATAAGGTTAATTAGGAAGACATATGAGGAACGAAAGGCAAAAAAAAAATCAAAGTGGGGGCTTCTTTCTCTGATCTGTTTGAAGAGAGTAACCAAGAAGGGGTGTCCTCTTTCCCCTTTCTTATTCACTTTATATTTAGAATCATTGGCAAAGAAAATAAGGGACTCAGAAATTCAAGGATATAATTAGTCTGGTAATCAAGAAAAGTTGCCTTTATTTGCAGATAATATTATTTTGTACCTGATAGGCCGCAGCGGTGCAGCGGTTAGCATTGTTGCCAGACAGCAAGAGGTTCTCCCGTTCGATTCTCGGCTGGAGCACCTTCTGTGTGGAGTCTGCATGTCCTCCCCACGGTCGAGTGATGCTAAAGACATGCAGTTAGGTGCGAGCGTGAATGAATGGGCGTACCTTCTTTGAAGGTCGGGCTGGCAACTCGGCACCGTAAAAATCCACTGCTAATCATGAATGGACCGGAGTTCCGCTGTGGCAACCCCTAACTGGGAAAAGCCGAAAGACTTATTATTTTGTACCTGATCAAACCAGAAAAGAATATTTCAGTGTTGTGGAACTTTCAGAGTCAATTTCAAGTTTTTTCGGGATACAAAGTTAATGAAAACAAAACAAAGGCCACAGCCGTAATATACGCACCAACCACAGATTGGTTCAGCAATACCCATATTTATGGGGACACTATAAAATAAATTACTTAGGAGAATGAGTTAAAAATGTTTCTCTTACGCCAGCTAAGGATATGTGGAAAGAGACTAAACAAAAGATGATACAAAAACTGACAAACTGGAAGCTCTGTTTTATGTATATGGATAGCAAGATACAAGCCATGAAAATGTTTTTAGTCCTTTTAGTTTTATACACAAGTCAGGCATATTTTTATCAACAAGAGAAATTAATAAAGAGTTGAAGGATTTTATCTGGGAGAAGAAGAGGGCAAGAGTCAAGTGGAATAATTTGATCCTTTACACAGAACAAGGTGGGTTTGGATTACCAAATTTGAAAGGATATTTCAGAGTTACGCATTTAAGGCTCCTTACACATAGCACATGCAAAAAGTTATAATTCAAACCAAAACAGGAGGAAGCTCAAGAAATAAGGCGACTGAGATTTTGGATGCAGATCCTTAAGAAGAATACAAACCATACAAAATATTATATTCAGGAAGTAGCAGAAAGTATTCTAAGAACTAAATCAATGTGGGAATGGAGAAAGGAGATTCTTTTGATAGAGAGTACTGCAATTAGGGGTACAACAAACAGGCAGGGGAAGCTGGAATTCACTGGAAAAGACTGGAAAGGGAACCACGGTATTGGGAGCAAATAATTAGAGAGGGAAAGGTAACAGAATGGGAAGAGGCAATGAAGGCATCTGGACTGCAGGCTAGAGATTGATATCAATCCTTGATAGGAAAGGCAGAGTATAGGCAAAGGGAAAAGAATAGGGGGATCCTAAATGAAAGGCCAGAACTGGTAGAGTTTTTAGTAAAACCTAGAACGGAAGCTGCTGTTAAAAGAGGATTAGTAGTAGAATACAGAACATATTGCATGATAACCATAGCAACCAATCAAAGGAGGTTAAAAAGGATTGGGAAGAGAGATTGTATAAGCAATTCACAAAGAAACAAATGGAGAATATATATGTTGTGTGTGTGTGTGTGTGTGTGTGTGTGTGTGTGTGTGTGTGTGTGTATATATATATATATATATATATATATATATATATATATATATATATATATATGGCTCACAATTATGCAAAAAAAGTCTAGAAGATTTAAGATCTTGCTTGGAAGTGTTTGCATGTGTATTTTTATACCCCAAACAGACTCCGATTTTTTTCCTCAGGTAGACTGCAAATGTTGGAAGAATGATGGGGAAGAAAGAGGTAATTGGGAGCATATTTTAGGGGTGTAATGAGATGGGAAACTAAAAATTCCCTGCAGACTACTCTGTCAGAAATGCTGGATGAGCAATGGGTATAACAAACAAAATTATTTTTTCAGCTGTAATACAGAACTGAAATTACCTAGACATAGTAAGGCCTTATTGAGTTTCAATAAAGATATTTCTTGTTTAAAAAAACAAGTCTCCATTTTGAGCATCAAGATGCTTCTTGACATTACATTGTAAGCATTTTTTCATGCAGTTCAAGGTTTCCCTAAAGAATATCTCATCACCCAGAAGCCAAAAGACAAGGCATTTTCCAGTGTCATAGCAGGGGTGAGGGGATGAGATATACGAGGTACAGTCAAGATCTTCTTGGCCTGTGGCCAGAGATCCTTCTTCAGAAGAAGGATGCCTAAATAAAGAACATGGTGAATTCTTTTAAGCCGCGGTGGTGCAGCGGTGGCATTGTTGCCTCACAGCAAGAGGTTCTCCTGTTCGATTCTCCGCTGGAGTGCCTTCTGTGTGGAGTCTGCATGTCCTCCCCGCGGTCGAGTGGCGTTCGAAATACATGCGTGAATGGGCATGCCTTCGTTGAAGGCTGGGTGTCGGGCTGGCAACTCGGCACCATAAAAATCTACTGCCAATCATCAGCGGACCGGAGCTCCACTGTGGTGACCTCTAATTGGTAAAAGCCGAAAAGACAAACAAGACATCCTTCTGAAGGGGATGTCTGCTTGCAATACTCAAGACCTAGTCTAGCAGGCTAGACTTCCATGCACTAAACTTTGACTTCCTGTCTTATGAGTACATTATAGAATCTGACATCACCTTTGGTAACTTGGGGTTCCGCCTTCCTAACAGCGGCCCTGATATCAGAGGAAGTTACCTGTGAGTCACCAGTCTGCAAGGATAGTCTTGTCCTTGTCACCAGTCATGACATCCTTCATAGAGGAATAAAAATGAGGAGAGTACGATGACAGCTGGTCCAGGGGGAAGAAAAGCACCTCACAGAGGCTTGTCACTTTGGAAAGTACAGTTGTGTACCTACCATAAATGTAGATGTTAGAGTGTATGCACCGTTGCAGTCATTACACTTGGGTTATCCTGCTAGCAGGCTACCCGCAGTCGGCCTGAATTCCAAAGACCTGGTCTGGCGTCGGTTGCTGTTGCCTCTTCCCTGACGTCAGTGCGCCAGGGGTATACAAGATGCAGCCGACGCCATTTTCTTCAGTTTTTCTTGCCCCAGATGTCAGGTGCCCCCAAAAGGGTATGCTAAAAACATTGCTTATAAAAAGCATACACTAAAATAAACAATACCTTCATCTACAAGCAAATACACCACATAGGTTGTATAGAATAGAGAAGTAGAGATAAGTCCCAGCAAAGAAAGGGGGATGGTGGGTAACCTGGACTGCAACAGTGAATACACTCGAACATCTACATTTATGGTAGGTACACAACTTTACTATGTTCATCGTGTTTCACTGTTGCAGTCATTACACTTGGGTTGAATCCCAAAGCTGAGGTTGGGCGGCTGGGTCTAAATAGAATTAGGAGTGGCTATGAGGCCCTGTAGAACTGCAGTGGCAAAGCCTGCTCTGGATTTAGAGTAAAGAGGTAAGTGGTAGTGCTTGGTAAAAGTGTGCACTGAACTCCCAGTTGCAGCCTCCAAAATTTCCTTGGTTCATACTCCTCTGTGAAAGGCTGCTGATGTGGCTGCTGCCCTGGTCGAATGTGGCCTAATGCCCTTAGGCACTGATTTGCCATGCTGTGCATAGCAGAAACGAATGCAGTGGCCTATCCATTTTGAAATAGTCTGCTTTGAGATAGCCTTTCCTTGTGATACTGCAGCATATGCCACTAAAAGTTGCTCAGTCTTTCTGAAAGCTTTAGTTTTGTCCAAGTAGAAGCGTAGCTGCCTGTGTATGTCCAAAGAATGCAGCAGTCTCTCCCCTTTATTTTGGGGATTTGGATAAAAAGTAGGCAAATGAATGGTTTGGTTAAGAGCCACATTGGATACTACCTTTTCGCATAAATGTTGGGTTTGTCCTTAGATAAACCCTGCCCAGATGGAAAATGTTAAAAGGTTCCACTGCCATTAATGCCTGTAACACTGAGACTCTTCTTGCTGAAGTTATTGCTAGGAGCAGAGCTGTTTTCCATGATAAGAATTTTATCTCAGCTGTAAAGGCTGGCTCAAAAGGAGGCAGTGTGAGCTTTTCCAAGACAAAATTGTGGTCCCATGTAGGTATCGGTGCTCTCCTTTGGGGTCTTAAGTTTTTGGCCCCTCTGAGGAACTTCCTTAGCAGTGGATGTGAAAAAATAGGAGGTTCCGTATTGTAATGAGCTGAAATGGCAGAGGCATGGATCTTAATTGAAGAGAAGGATAGGCCTTTGTCCAGCATCTCAGTTAGGTATTGTAAAATCTGAGGAATATTTGGAACAAGCGGTTCAATTCCTTGTGCCGGATTCCAAGCGCAGAATCTCTTCCATTTTTCTGCATAACATTTTCTGGTGCTGGGCCTCCTGGCTTCCAAAATGACATCCATAACTGCTTTAGAGAGAGGTGTGTTCTGAGTGGTTATATTATTCGCCATGCAGCCAGGTTTAAGGTTCTGAGTTGACTGTGCAGGATCTGATTGTTTTGTTGCGTCAGAAGATGAGGAATTTGAGGTAAAGTCCAGGCTGGGCCTTGAGAGAAGCTCTTTAGGTTTGGATACTAGTGCTGGTGTGGACAGTCTGGGGCAATCAGAATCATTTTTGGCTTCTCTTGTCTGACCTTTAGGAGTACCTTGGGGAGGAGAGGCAGTGGAGGAAAGGCATAAACTGTCAGGGTTTTCCAGATGAATGACAGAGCATCCACCTTCCATGCTTGTGTGTGATAAGTCCTTGTGCAGAATCTCTGTAGTTGGCAGTTGTGAGGGGAGGCAAATAGATCTATGTCTGGGCATCCCCATTTCCTTGTTATCATGCTGAAGACTTATGGATCTAGTTTCCACATTTCCTTGTTATGCTGAAGACTTGTGGATCTAGTTTCCACTCGTGAGGGTCCATGAGGTTTCTGCTTAGTTCGTCTGCCAGAGTATTTGCCTTTCCTGGCAGGAATTGTGCCTGCAGATGCACTTGATAGGTCAATGCTGTGTTCCACAAAGCCATGGCTTGCCTGCAGAGGGGGTAGAAATGTGTGCCCCCCTGCTTATGTACCACATGACTGTAGTATTGTCCATTTTTAGCAATAGTTGTCCTGGATGGAGTAGATCCTTGAAGGCTGTCTGGGCATTCTGTACAGCTAGCATATCGTTTTGATTGATGTGAAGACGCATTTGGCTTGCGGGCCACATGCCCTGAATACATTTTCCCGCCATGTGTACTCCCCAGGCATAATCAGATGCATTTGTTGTTAGTGTCTGCCTGGCTGTGGGTAAAGTGAATGGCTGTCCCTTGTTGTGGTGACAGGCCAGTGCCCACCATCGAAACTCTTGTTGCAGCCAGGGAATGAGAGTAATTATTGTTTCCAGGCTGTGGCAATGTTGAGTCCAAACACATTTAAGATACCATTGTAGCTTCCTCATATGCAGTCTTGCATATGGAATTAGCAGAATGCAGGATGCCATGAAGCCCAAAGCCTGCAGAATGTTTCTTGCAGGTAACTGAGTTTTTGTTGCCATCATTTGGAAGTAATGAGTCAGTTGCCTTTGTCTGGCATGAGATAAGCCATCTGGGCAGTTGCATTTAAGCTTGCATCCAGGAATATTATCTCTTGAGAGGGCACTAGTTTTGATTTATTTTCGTTTACTGTGTACCCTAGGCAAATTAGTAATATTTTTACAAATGCCAGACGATTTAGTAGAATGTCCTTGCTCTCTGCTTGAATATGGCAGTCGTCCAAGTAGGGATATATTTGAATTCCTTTTTGTCTGCAAAATGCAATTACTGGTGCCAGGCTTTTGTGAATACCCTGGGCGCAGTAGATAAGCCAAAGGGCAGTGCAGAGAATTGGTAGTGCATTGAGCCAGCTATGAATCTGAGGTATCTTCTGCAAGATTGTCTGATTGGGACATTTAGGTATGCCTCTTTGAGGTCCAAAGTTACGAGCCAAGCCTTCTTGCCCAGCATAGGTAGAAGTTGCTGCAGTGTCAACATTTTGAATTTTGGAACGTCCAGAAAAGTATTTAGAGTAGACAGGTCCAGTATTGGTAAAGCAAAAACATACGAAAAGTCAACAATTCTGTCCAATACACACCAAAGCAGTCAATATTCCACCAATGTTCTTTTATTTTATCAACGATCTGGTACCTCGGCAGTTCGCCTTCAAAGGATCACAATTTAATATTCAAAATAGGCTCATTTTATACTGTTTCATTAATTGGCCAATTAGTAAATTTAATTCAATTAAACTGAAAAGTTCGAATTAAAGTGACCTTTGCATGAAATTTAACATTTATACATATAATAATATGTTTTTAAATACTTAAACCATTTATACATTCATAATAAATTCAGCTGTGTTTTATATATATGAAAAATGTATAAAGTGGACATGTTTAATGAACAAACAAATGAATAAATGAATAACTTAACACATATATATATGTATATATAAAAAATATATGTGCACATATATATAATCCTTTTATTTAAAAAAAATATTTTTTCTTTAAAGCAAATTATTTAATAAATCACTTAATGAATAATACATATTGTTAACCATCCTTTAAACACAAATAAATAAATATACACATATATATATATCTCCCCATCTATTTATACAAATAATGTATTATTACCATTTGTTTAATTTAATTTCTATCCTTTGTTCATTGTATATATTTTTTAAATGCCCAATTCCTGATTTAAACCAAATGGTTTTAATGTATTAAATTTTAGTATCATCCTGGTTTCTAATTCTAACAATTTTCCTACAAAATCATCTCCCCTAGAGACAGAGGGTTTTCCCAATATACTAAAATTCAAACTATCACCACAACCATCATGAGCATCCATAAAATGCTTCGCAACAGGACTAAAGGAGTTTAGATTTCTTATATCCTTTAAATGTTCTAAAATCCTAATTCTTATCATCCTTTTTGTTTGTCCTATATACCAAATGTCCGTACAAGAAAAACCTAATATATATACTACGCTGGTAGACTTGCAATTAAAGAGATGTTTGGATATATGGCGTTTATTATTGATGAATTCAATGTTAATAACCCTACTGCATACACTGCATGAACCACATGCAAAAGTGCCCACCCTAACTGAAGTGGATCTAACATGGTGTGACAGGTTGTTGTTTAAAATTTCTTTAAGATTTTTTCCCCCTTTTAAACGAGAAATTAACATAATTTGGAAATAACTCACCTATGTTATCATCTTCACAAATTAAATACCAACATTTTTTAACTAATGAAACTAATATGTCAGAGAAAGTATTAAATTTGGTTACAAAAAACAATTTCTCAACATTATTTTTTGCATTATTTTTTATTTTATCAAAATGTGTCATATTATTTCCTCTATCACATATCAACCTAATGTTATCAATTACACTATCCCTACATTTTAATAGTTGACTACGTTCATATCCTCTTTCCAATAGTCTCAAAAACACTGAATATAATTCTTTATCTATGTCTTCTTTTGCACTAGTGTGATCCCGAATCCTTTTAAATTCCCCATATGGTAGGGCATTCAATAAATGTGGGGGATGCATACTTGTAGCATGTAAGAACATATTTACTGAAGTTTCCCTTCTAAATGGTCTAAATGGAATTTTATTTTCCTTCTTAAATAAGGTTAAATCGAGAAAATTAATCTCACTTCTATTGATCTCATATGAAAATTGTAAGTTGTGTTCATTATTATTAAGTACTTCAAAAAAATCTAAAAACTCAGATATGTCCCCCTTACAGATGAAAATCAAATCATCTATAAAGCGCTTATACAGGATTACTTTATTCTTAAAAAAATCTGTTGAATAAATGAATTTTTTCTCAAAATAATCCATGTAAATAATAGCATAAGATGGTGCATATGCTGCACCCATTGCAGTGCCTTTCACTTGCAAATAATATTCAGTGCCAAATAGAAAATAACTGAGTTAAACAAAATTCCAGCAAACTAATTAGGAAACCAGTTCTAGGTCCTTCACCCATCATGTTTTGTATAGATTCCAACCCCCATTTTGTATTAATGTTGGTATATAAGGACTTAACATCGACAGTGACCCAATAATAGTCATGACTCCAATTAAGATTCAAAATGTTATTAATAAGATCCTGTGTGTTCCTAATGTGAGCTGTTACCTTATGCAAATAAACCTTTAATTGAAAATCCAAAAACAAATTAACATTTTCCAAAAAAGAACCTATACCAGATATGATGGGTCTACCTGGGGGTTCTTCCAAATTGTTATGGATTTTAGGTAACGCATACAAAATAGGTATTGCTGGTTTTTGAATGTACAACTTCTTAACATCAGTATGCATAAAAAAACCCAAGCGTTCACCTTTTTCCAATAAGAATAACAGCTCATCATTAAATGACAGAGTAGGGTCACTGTCGAGTTTCTTATATTCTTCAGAAATCAGCAACAATCTGTTCACCATGTTACAGTATTTGACTTTATCCATTATGACCCAATTTCCACCTTTGTCGGCAGGCTTAAAAATGTACTCATTTTTGAGTTTTTTTAATTGTTTTAAAGCCTGCCATTCATTTCTATTTAAATTGAAACATTTCTTTCCCTTGCAAAACTCTTTAAAAGATGTTTCAATTTCTTTAAGAAGAATTTTTTGAAAAGTAGAAACAGCAGGCACAGAAATGTAAGGCATAAAGGTGTTAACATTTTTGAAATCCGGTAACATCAATCTGCCATAACCAGTCAGAAAATTAACATTCTCAGCATTTTCAGCAATAGATGAATCAATATTACTATTAATTTCATCAGGTTCAAACTCATAATTATAAATAGACAAATTAAGTAAATTTTCATCTATTTCAGAGTCACTTGACAAAACTAAATCTTCATTAACATTAGGAATGGACGTATTTGATTTCTCCCTTCTAGAAAAATGAACTCTAAGTAAAAGCTTCCTTATAAAGCGCTTGACTTCAAAGTAAATGTCAGCTAACAAAGGGAAGAACGTCGGAACAAACTTACTTCCTCTATATAAGACATTTAACATGTCATAACTTAGAGTTAAATCAGACAAATTAACACATTGCAAAGAGAGTTTATCAAAAGTCATTATCGACGAACCTTCATTTAAATCTGTTTCGCCCCTTCCTTCCATTCCTCCCGTTTCTTCCCTTGTTCGAGTCGTCATTTTGAAAGTTCACATTTTCATTATTGGAACCACCAGCTCCCATAGTGACCTCTCAATTTGAGGTCCTACTAACAGTTGTTGCTCCAGCAAAAGAAACATTTTTAGTTGTGTTACCCTCCACAGAAGATGCCGATGATGCTGATAACCCTCTCCGCTTCAAATTACTACTCCAACTTCTGCCCCTTGACCTATTGCGTGCATTACGCATAGGAGGCTCACGTTGCCAGTTAAAACACTGGTTTCGTAATCTTTCAGATCACGAACAAGTTTGTTTCTTTTTCGCTGCACAATGTCATTTTCCAGTTTATTTTTTCATTTATAACTGACATTTGAGTCCCATAATTAGACTCAACTACCAAACTCTCCTGTAGTGACACTATCTCACTTTTAATTTTCTCATGAGTTCATTGGTTGCGCTTCAAAATATTAAGCCAACCAATAGTACAAGAAAGCGACACTTGTTTCCATTCATTGTATAAATCTGTTTCCTCTTCAGTGAATGGTGTCGCTGGCAATTTTTCAATCGGCAAACCACGAGGAGTGATATTTAAACTGATATATTTCTCAAGCAAACGAGTGTCAAAATATAGGGTAATTTCTTTAGACATCAGTTTAGTAAGTTCAAAAAAACACTCATCAGCAGCATCATTACCTCCAATATTCCATGGATCCAAATTGGAATACCTTCGGTCACGTTCAGTGAGGAAATCAGTGAATAAGAATGTATCAGCTGAACGGCTCTGTTCAGAGCTTGTATTCCGAAGCGACATGGTTATAATTTACTGAATATCTGAACAGGTAAGAATAAGACTGAATTCCAAGTTCCAAAAAGCAAAAACATACAAAAAGGTCCAGTATTGGTCTCCAGGCTTTGTCCTTTCTGGGTACCAAGAAAAGTTTTTAGTAAAATCCTTGCCCCTGCTCTTGCTGTGGTACGCTTTGAATAGCCCTCATGTCCATGAGAGATGAAATTTGCTTTTGTGCCTCTGCCCATTGATTGTGTGGCAGTGGAACCTGTAGCCCTGAGAAGCAATATTCAGTACCCATTTTTCCTGGGTGATCATGTGCCAATTTTGTGAGAAAAGTGCTAGTTTTCCCCCTAAGGGTGCTGCCAAAAGGTAAGTGCTTGGCAATGGTAGTGGGAAGTCATTGGGACTGTTTCATATATGGTTGTGATTTGTCTTCTCCACCTTTGGAGGTTGAAGCACCCCATTGTTTAGGCCTGTATGAGCCTTGGGGCTGAGATCTGCCTCTAGGGCGTCTGTATCTGCCTCTTTGTGGCCTGTCTGACACTGGAAAGGACCAATTTTTAGAAGGCCAGTTCCTGCTAAATCTGGGTGGCTGAACCTGTAAGAAGTCCTTTACTGTCTGCATTGATTTTGCTTTATCCTCCATTTTCTTTAACACCTCTTCTGCCTTAACACCAAACAAAGTATCATGCTGTAATGCAGCATCCAATAATTTTGCTTTAACATGATCGGGCAGACTCTGTTCTTTAACCAAGCATGCCTTCGAAAGACAGAGCCTGTAACTGCGGACCTGCAAGAAGCCTCTAGTGAATCAAAACCACATTGCAAAGTATGCTTTCCCACTTGTACAGCTGCATGCAATAAATCCTGCATTTCTTTGTTTTCAGGACATTCAGAGTTTGTCAGCATTTTCTGTTTTAGCAGAGACATTGGGTATTGCTGATATTTAAGCATGTGAAACTGGCAGTTTAAAGCCCTTACAGCTAAAGTAGCAGAGGTGTAAACTTTTTCCCCATCTATCCAGTGCTCTAGAATCCCTATCAGAGAGAACAGGGTTTTTTGCAGTGGAAGCCTTGACCCCTTTGGGACCCTGAGATATAGTTTCTGGGTCAGCAGCAGGGTTTCTATAAAGGAATTTATGTGAATCTGGAACCCTGTAGTACCTATCTGGCTTAACTGGTGCAGGGGCTAAAGAATCAGGACACAGACTGGACTCAGAAAATACATCTACAATGTCTAGCACGGGAGGAATAGCAAGAGGTCTGTGTTGAGGCGATAAAAGAAAGTCTCAGAGTCTTTTCCTGGATTCTTAATAATCTTGGCTCTCCCAGTGGAAATGCTCCCTCATGGTGTGCAGGGTTTCCCCAAAAGAGTAGTCCTCAGGAGGAGAGGCTGAAGGGATAGATTCTTCAGCATCAGAGTCCTCATAGGGAGGAAGAGAATAGCCCTGTTCTGAAGATGAATCAGAAGAAATAGAAACCTGGTCAGAGGAATCATAGACAGTGTCTTGCCTAGGCCTTTTATCAGTAGGGGGATGGGAAACCCTGATCAAAGTAATTAGGTCCTCGGCCATTTTAAGCATCTGTTTCTTAGGCATGGATGACTGTCCAGGAGAATGCTGTACTTGTTTCTTTGTCTTTAAAGGTGTTTTAGACTTTGCCTTGGCTGCCGAAGTGGTCTTGATAGTAAGCTGTGTAGGTCTGAAAACACCCTCAGAAGCCGATGCCTGATCAGCGGCTCCGTACCCATCTGAGGGAATAGTTTCTGTAGGCCCAATACCTTGAGTTTCCAGAGGCCTAGTTGTCTCCACGTGGGAGTCGGAGGCGGCCTGTGGCTCTAAGGTAGTGGGTGTCAGGGGCTGCGAAAGCACCTCACTGAGAACTGGCGACTGGCCTAGAAGAGGCTTCGTCATCGATTTTGGACCTCGGATGCCTGTCCTTTTTTGTCCTTGCACTTTTTATGAACTCCGGTCGTCGGTTGTTCCAACGGCATTATATAATTAAACCTTCGTCCGAAGTAATGTACAGCAAAATCGAACCGACAATTAATAGTGTGTTGGTTAAATCTAGCACAAAACGGACAACTAGCAACGTCGTGGTCAGGTCCTAGGCAAGGAATACAGTAAGAATGAAAATCCTTATGAGGTATTTGCTTCCCACAAGAAATACAATTAACTTTTACTGACATTGGTCTGGAGCAAGAAAAAGTTTCCCCAACAGGGTACTTAGCTTTATTGAAGACTTCGGATCTGAAATTTAATTTCAAAAATCTCAGGAGTCGGCCGACCGGCATTTGCGAACTGCTTTAGCTTCAGGCACCGCGCGGCAAGAAAGACTGAAGAAAATGGCGTCGGCTGCATCTTATATACCCCTGGCGCACTGACATCAGGAAAGAGGCAACAGCAACCGACGCCAGACAAGGACTTTGGAATTCAGGCCGACTGCGGGTAGCCTGCCAGCAGGATAACCCAAGTATAATGACTGCAACAGTGAAACACAATGAACATCAACTGAAAGGCTGAAACATCTGAGAATCGTGTCTCCTTGCTTGCTTTATCCCTATGCTTTTTCTTGGGTGAAACTTTGAAGCATCTGGACTAAGGGATGACATGCCTTAGCATAATAAACCTTCCAAGTACAAACCCAAAGTAAACAGCCCACTTCTGAGGGTTCTGGGAGTGAACCCTTGGCAAACATTGCACAGTTCATGATGTTGAGTTCTGCACAAGGTGAAAAAATACAACTAGTATGGTAGTCTCTGTATGGGATGTGCACAAACAGCACCGGTTATAATTTGTGTAATCCTGCTGGCAGGTTGCCCTCAGTCGGCCTGAATTCCAAAGTCTTGGGTCCTGCGTCGGTTGCTGTCACCCCTTCCCTGACGTCAGGTCGTCAGGGGTATAAAATATGCAGCAGATGCCATTTTCTTCAGTTTTTCTTGCCCCAGATGTCAGGTGCCCCCAAACGGGTAGGCTAGATATATATACAAGACATACATGCACCAAAATAAACTTTACCTTCATCTACAACCAAATACACCACATAGGTTGTATAGATCAGAGAAGTAAAGAAATTCCAGCATAACTAAGGGGGATGGCGGGTGGGTAACCTGGACTGCAACAGTGAATGCACTCGAACATCTACATTTATGGTAAGTGTACACAACTGTACTATGTTGTTCGTGTTTCACTGTTGCAGTCATTACATTTAGGTAGAGTCCCAAAGCTATGGTTGGGGGGGGCTGGAGCTAAACAACATTAGGAGCGGCTATGAGGCCCTGCAGAACTGCAGTGGCAAAGCCCTCTCCGGATTTAGAGTAAAGTGGCAGATTGTAATGCTTTGTAAAGGTGTGCACTGAACTCCAAGTAGCAGCCTCCAAAATGTCTTTGGTTGGTACTCCCCTGAGAAAGGCTGCAGAAGTGGCTGCAGCTCTGGTTGAATGTGGCCTAATGCCCTTAGGCACTGGTTTGCCATGCTGAGAGTAGCAGAAAAGTACAGTTTTGTACCTACCATAAATGTAGATGTTCGAGTGCTAATACAGCTGCAGTCATAACAGATGGGTTCTCCTGCCGTCAGGCGGGTCCTCGGTTGGCCGAATTCCAAAGTCTAGGTCCGGCGTCGGGTGTTGTCGCTTCTTCCCTGATGTCAGTGCAACAGGGGTATAAAAGAACCAGCCGACGCCATTTTCTTCAGTTTTTCTTGCCCCAGATGTCAGGTGCCCCCAGAAGGAAGACAATACATAAAATTATGTAATAATGCAATGCAATATAATCAAAAAACAGTAGTTGTAAGCAAATACACCATAAAATAATACCCCTAGAGGGGAAGGAGGGAGGGAAACTTGGACTGCAGCTGTATTAGCACTCTAACATCTACATTTATGGTAGGTACAAAACTGTACTATGTTCATTGTGCATACAGCTGCAGTCATAACAGATGGGTAGAATCCCAAAGCTAAGAAAGGGGTGGTAGGCACTAGGTGGAACTAGGAGGAGCCAAAATGCCCTGCAAGACTGCAGTGGCAAAGCCTGCTCTAGATTTGGAGTATAATGGTAGGTTGTAGTGCTTGGAGAAGGTATGCACAGAACTCCAAGTGGCTGCTTCCAAAATATCCTTGGTAGGTACTCCTCTGAGGAAGGCTGCAGAGGTGGCTGTGGCCCTGGTGGAATGGGTTCTAATGCCTGTAGGTACAGTTTTGCCATGAAAAGAATAGCAAAAGCGTATGCAGTGGGCTATCCATTTTGAGATTGTCTGTTTGGAAATTGGCTTTCCTAGAGCTCCTACTGCATAGGGCACAAAGAGCTGTTCTGATTTTCTGAAAGGCTTTGTTCTGTCCAAATAATAACGCAGTTGTCTGTGGATGTCCAAGGAATGTAGTAATCTCTCCCCTTTGTTTTGAGGATTAGGATAAAAAGTAGGTAAATGTATGGCCTGATTTAAAGCTACCCTGGATACCACTTTAGGCATAAAGGACGGGTTGGTTCGTAAGGAAACTCTGTCCTGATGGAAGATGATAAAAGGCTGGACAGCCATGAGAGCCTGTAGTTCTGAAACTCTACGAGCTGAGGTAATAGCCAGAAGGAAAGCTGTTTTCCAGGACAAATATTTCAAATCTGATGAGGCAGCTGGCTCAAAAGGAGGCAAGGTCAGTTTTTCCAGAATGAAATTAAGATCCCAAGCAGGTATTGGTTGTTTCCTTGGAGGTCTTAAATTCTTAGCCCCTCTGAGGAACTGTCTTAAGAGAGGGTGCGAGAATAAAGGTGGATCAGTGTTGTATTCTGCAGAAATGGCTGAGGCATGGATTTTGAAGGAGGAGAAAGAAAGTCCACTGCTTAGCAGTTCAGCCAAAATATTGTAGTATGTGAGGTAAATTCAGTTTTCCAGGGTCCTGGCCCTTTTTCTCATTCCAGACACAAAAACGTTTCCATTTTGCGGAGTAAGCTTTTCTAGTTGATGGCCTTCTGGCCTCCAAAATGACATCCTGCACCTCCTTGGAGAGTAGGGCCTGCTGTGATGCTAAGGAATCTTCCATGCGGCTAGATTGAGTGTTTTAAGCTGACTGTGAAGAGTTTTGAAGCTGTGCGGAGTCAGAAGAAGAGGCATTAGAGGCAGGGTCCATGGTGGGGAACGCGTCAGGCTCCTCAGGAGTGGGTACCAGTGTTGCCTTGGCCAGTCCAGAGCAATGAGGATCATCTTTGGTCTGTCTGCTCTGGCCTTCAATAGAACTTTGGACAGCAGAAGAAGAGGCAGGAAGGCATAAACTGTCACTGATGTCCAACTGAAAGAGAGAGCATCCACTCTCCAGGCCTTTGGATGGAAGATCCTTGAGCAGAATTTTGTCAATTGATGATTTTTGTGGGAGGCAAAGAGATCTATGTCTGGCCTTCCCCATTCTTGGATTATTTCTGTAAAAATTTTGGATGCAACTTCCATTCGTGTGGATCTGTCATATTCCTGCTTAGGTTGTCTGCCAGCGTGTTTTCCTTGCCTGGCAAGTACTGTGCTTGTAGTTCCATTTGTAAGTCCATGGCCATGTTCCAAAGTGACATGGCCAGTCTGCATAGGGGGTAAGAATGTGTTCCTCCCTGCTTGTTTATGTACCACATAACTGTGGTGTTGTCTGTTCTTATCAATAGTTGACCTGGTTGTAGAAGGTCCTTGAAAGCTATAATAGCATTTATTACTGGTAGCATTTCTTTTTGATTGATGTGAAGGTGCTTTTCTTTTTGGGACCATTTGCCCTGAATGCACCGGTCTGTCATGTGCGCCCCCCAGGCGTAGTCCGAGGCGTCTGTTGTGATGACTTGATTTGCTTGAGGCTTGCTGAATGGAAGACCTGTGTTTGTTTGACATGCTTGAGCCCACCACAGAAATTCCTTTTGCAGACATGGAATTAGTGGTATTATTGTTTCCAAACTGTGGCTGTGTTGAGACCATATGTTTTTAGGTACCATTGTAGTTTTCTCATATGCAGCTTTGCACATGGGATTAGTAAGATGCAAGATGCCATGAATCCCAGAGCCTGCAGGATTTTCCTTGCAGTCAGCCTGGTGCAATTTGCCAGTGTTCTGAAGTATTGAATTAGTTGCCCCTGCTTCTCTGGCGTGAGGTAGGCCATCTGGGTGTTTGTGTCCAAATTGGCACCCAGGAAAATTATCTTCCAAGAGGGTATTAGCCTTGATTTCTCTTTGCTGACTGTGTATCCCAGAGAGTTTAATAACATTATTACATAAGCCAGATGTTTCAGAAGAATGTGCTTGCTGTCCGCTTGGATCAGGCAGTCGTCCAAATAAGGGTATATTTCTATCCCTTGAAGTCTGCAGTAGGCAATTACTGATGCCAGGCATTTCGTGAATACTCTGGGCGCAGTAGATAAGCCAAAGGGCAATGCAGAGAATTGATAATGGGTTGAACCTGCAAAAAATCTGAGGTATCTTCTGCAATTTTGTCTGATTGGGACATGCAGGTATGCCTCCTTGAGGTCCAATGTTACCAGCCAAGACTCCTTGCCCAGCATGGGAAGAAGTTGCTGCAGAGTGAGCATCTTGAATTTTGGTACGAGTAGGAATGTGTTTAGGATGGATAGATACAAAATAGGTTTCCAATCTTTTCCCTTCCTTGGCACCAGAAATAGCCTGGAATAAAAACCTTGACTTTGTTCGTGTGCAGGTACCTCTTGAATAGCTTTCATGTTCATGAGATCTGAAATTTGCCTTTGTACCTCTGACCTTTGATTGTGTGGCAGGTTTGGCATGCCTCTCATTTTTGGAAGGGTATGAAAATGGAATTTGTAGCCTCTGTTTATAATGTCCAGGATCCATTTGTCCTTTGTGACAACATGCCAATTTTTTGAAAATAGTGCCAGCTTTCCTCCTAAGGGGGCTGCCATTTGAGACCTGGTTGGCATGCAAAGGGGAAAGTCATTGGGTTTGCTTTCTGAAAGATTGCGAGTTGTCCTCACCACCTCTTTGTGTAGGAGCTTGCCATTGTCTGCCTCTATACGATCCTTGTGATTGTTCTCTGCCCCTCGGGCGCCTGTATCTGCCTCTTTGGGGTCTGTCTGTGGCAGGAAAGGACCAGTTTTTGGAAGGCCAATTTCTACTAAAACGTGGGGGTTGAACCTGCAGAAATTCTTTCACAGTTTGCATTGATTTAGCCTTTTCCTCCATTTTCCGTAATACTTCCTCAGCATTAGCCCCAAATAGTACATCCTTTTGAAGAGGGGCGTCTAGTAATTTAGCTTTGACATGATCAGGCAAGGCTTGTTCCTTGAGCCAGGCATGCCTATGTATGACTGAGCCTGTAACAGCAGCTCTACATGAGGCCTCTAGAGCATCAAAACCACATTGTAAGGTATGTTTACCCCACTTGTTCTGCACTATGCATCAAATCCTGCAACTCCTTCAAGTCTGGTTGTTCAGGTTGCGACATTTTACTTTTCAATTGTGATAACAAAAACTGTTGGTATTTTAGCATATGAAACTGACAGTTTAAGGCCCTCATGGATAAGGTAGCCGAGGTATATACCTTTTTCCCCCCACCTTTCTAAGGATCTGGAATCTCTCGGAAGGCAATGGATTTTTGGCAATGGAGGCCTTAACTCCCTTGGGCCCCTGTGAGATGGTTTCTAGGTCAGCAGCATGGCTTTTGTATAGAAAATGGTGAGAGTCAGGAACCCTGTAGTACCTGTCAGGCTTAACTGGAGCTGGAGGTAGAGAGTCCGGGTTAAGGCAGGCCTCCGAGTAAACATCATCTAGGATGGCCAAGACAGGAGGTATAGCCAGAGGCCTGTGCTGGGGTAACAAAAGAAATTCCCTGAGCCTTTTCTTGGAATCTGAATAATCCTGGCCTTCCCAGTGGAAGTGTTCCCTTAAGGTATGCAAAGTTTCCCCAAATGAGTAATCCTCAGGGGGGGATACAGAAGGAATAGACTCCTCTGCATCAGAGTCTTCAAAAGGGGAGTAAGACTGTTCCTGATCATCAGAGTGTTCTGAAATAATGGAGCCCTGATCAGAGGAGGGGGAATCTTCCTCGACTCTGGGCCTTTTGTCCGGAGGTGGCTGAGAACCTCTGATTAGAGTAATTAAATCCTCAGCCATTTTAAGCATCTGTTTCTTACGCATGGGGCCTGGAGATGGGCCCTGTGTAGCTGGTCTCTTAGAGTGCATGGTTGCTTTAGACTTGAACGCCTTGATGGAGAAAGAAGAGAAAGGTCTGAAGACACCTTGAGTGGAGGTGGACCTGTCCATATTCTGTGTTTCAACGCCAAGAGTGGCTTCGGTATCTGTAGTCGGGGTGTGGGCTGAGGAGCCTGCGACCTCGGGCACAGGAGACACTGCCAAAGATGTGTCGTCGGTAATCAGGGGCTGTGTAGGAGCCTCGCTGAGAACCGGACCACGTGTAGTAGGCTTTGGCGTGGTGTCGGTAGAGGCCGCGGACCTCGAGTGTCGGTCCTTGCCTTTGCGTTTTTTAGACAAAACCGGAGTCGGAGTATCCAATGACATAGTACAGTTAAATGCTTTCCCAAAAAAAAGCTGGGCGAACTCCGCCCGACGCTTAATAGTGCGTTTGTTGAATGTAGCACAAAAGCGACAGACCGAGACGTCGTGGTCTGGGCCTAAGCAAGGAATACAGAGGGAATGGAAATCCTTATGCGGTATTTGCTTCCCACAAGAAATACAATTATTAACTTTGTCTGACATCGGTCTGAGGCAAGAAAAGTTTCCCCAACGGGGAACTTAGCTTTTAAGAAGAAGACTTCGGTTTCCAAATTTTCGTAATCTCAGGAGCTGGCCGACCGGCACTTGCGAACTGCTTCTGCTTCGGGCACCGCGCGGCAAGAAAGACTGAAGAAAATGGTGTTGGCTGGTTCTTTTATACCCCTGTCGCACTGACGTCAGGGAAGAAGCGACGACAACCGACGCCGGACCTAGACTTTGGAATTCGGCCGACCGAGGACCCGCCTGACGGCAGGAGAACCCATCTGTTATGACTGCAGCTGTATGCACGATGAACATCGAATGCAGTGACCTATCCACTTTGAAATAGTCTGCTTGGAGATGGCCTTTCCTTGTGATCCTGCAGCATATGCCACTAGTAATTGTTCTGTCTTTCTGAAAACTTTAGTTTTGTCCAAATAGAATCTAAGTTGTCTGTGTATGTCCAAAGAATGCATAATTTTCTCCCCCTTGTTCTGTGGACTTGGATAATGGCAAATTAATAGTTTGGTTAAGGGCCACAATGGACACCACCTTAGGCACGAATGTAGGGTTTGTCCTCAGAGACCCATCTGGATGAAAAATGATAAAGGGTTCCACAGCCATGAGCGCCTGTAGCTCTGACACTAGTCTTGCAGAAGTTATTGCTAGGAGCAGAGCTGTTTTCCAGGATAAAAACTTTATATCCGCAGTAGCAGCTGGCTCAAAAGGAGGTAGGGTGAGTTTTTCCAAGACATAATTGAGGTCCCAGGCAGGCATTGGCGATCTCCTTGGAGGTCTTAAATTTTTGGTTCCTCTGAGGTACTGCCTTAATAAAGGATGTGAAAAGAGTGGTGGCTCTGTATTGTAATGAGCCAAAATGGCAGAGGCATGAATTTTAATTGATGAAAAAGATAGGCCTTTGTCCAGCATCTCAGTTAAGTACTGCAAAATCTGAGGAATATTTGGTACAGCTGTGTCAGTTCCTTGTGCTTGGTTCCAAGCACAAAATCTCTCCCATTTTCCAGCATAGGATTTTCTAGTACTAGGTCTTCTGGCTTCCAAAATGACATCCATCACAGCTTTACTGAGAGGTGTGCTTTGTATAGCTACATTATCAGCCATGCTGCCAGGTTTAGAGCCCTGAGTTGGCTGTGCAGAATCTGATTGTTTTGTTGGGACAGTAGGTGAGGTATTTGAGGTAAGGTCCAGGCTGGGCATTGAGACAAGTTCCTTAAGATCGGATACCAGTACTGGCGGGGCCAGTTTGGGGCAATCAGAATCATTTTTGGTTTCTCCGGTCTCACCTTGAGGAGTACCTTGGGGAGGAGAGGCAGTGGAGGAAAAGCATATACCGATAGGTTTTTCCAGTTGAAAGATAAGGCGTCCACTTTCCATGCTTGTCTGTGATAAGTCCTTGTGCAGAATCTTTTTAGTTGAAAGTTGTGATGGGAGGCAAATAGATCTATGTCCAGGCATCCCCATTTCTTTGACATCATGCCAAAGACTTGTGGATCCAGGTGCCACCCGTAGGGATCCATGAGATTTTTGTTTAGTCCATCTGCCAGAGTATTGTCCTTTCCTGGCAGGAATTGTGCCTGCAGATGAATTTGGTAAGTCAATGCTGTGTCCCATAAAGCCATGGCTAGTCTGCAAAGAGGGTAAGAATGCGTGCCTCCCCCCTCGCTTGTTTATGTACCACATGACCGTGGTATTGTCTGTCTTCATCAGTAGTCGTCCCGGATGAATTAGGTCCTTGAAGGCTATCAGGGCATTTTGAACAGCTAGCATCTCTTTTTGATTGATAATGTAGATGCATTTGTTTTGTGGACCAGGTGCCCTGAATGCCTCTTCCTGCCATGTGAGTCCCCCAGGCATAATCTGATGCATCCGTTGTTAGGTTCTGCCTGGCTGGGGGTAGTGAGAATGGCTGTCCCTTGTTTTGGTGACAAGCCTTTGCCCACCATCGAAACTCCTGTTGCAGGCAGGGAATGAGAGTAATCACTGTTTCCAGGCTGTGGCAATGTTGTGTCCAGACACTTTTTAGGTACCATTGAAGTTTCCTCATATGCAGTCTTGCATATGGAATTAGTAGGATGCAGGATGCCATGAAGCCCAAAGTCTGCAGATTTTTTCTTGCAGATAACTGGGCCTTTGTTGCCATTTCCTTGAAATAGGTAGTCAGTTGCCTTTGTTTGTCTGGCGGGAGATAAGCCATCTGGGCAGTTGTATTTAAGCTTGCACACAGGAATATTATCTCTTGAGAGGGTACTAGTTTTGATTTCTTTTCGTTAACTGTGTACCCTAGGCATGTTAAAAGTCTTTTCACAAACGCCAGATGCTGTAGTAGAATGCCCTTGTTCTCTGCTTGAATGAGGCAGTCGTCCAAGTAAGGATATATTTGTATTCCTCTTTGTCTGCATAAAGCAATTACTGGTGCCAGGCACTTTGTGAAGACCCTGGGCGCAGTAGATAAGCCAAAGGGTAGTGCAGAGAATTGGTAATGCTTTGAACCAGCTTTGAATCTGAGGTATCTTCTGCATGATTGTCTGATTGGGACATGCAGGTATGCCTCTTTTAGGTCTAAAGTGACAAGCCAAGCCTTTCTGCCCAGCATGGGCAGAAGCTGCTGTAAGGTCAACATCTTGAATTTCGGTATATCCAGGAAAATGTTTAGAATAGATAGGTCCAGTATTGGTCTCCATGCTTTGTCCTTTCTGGGTATCAAGAACAGTCGAGTAAAATCCTTGTCCCTGCTCTTGCTGTGGCACTTGTTGAATAGCCCCCATGTCCATGAGGGATGAGACTTGTTTTTGAGCCTCTGCCCATTGATTTTTTGGCAGGTCTGGCCAACCGTTTGCCCTTGGCAGGGTATGGAAGTGAAAACTTGTAGCCTTGTGACACTATGTCTAGAACCCATTTGTCCTGGGTTATAATGTGCCAATTTTGAGAAAAAAGTGCTATTTTTCCCCCTAAGGGTGCTGCCAGTAGATAAGTGCTTGGTGCAGGAAGGGGGAAGTCATTCGGACCGTTTCCTGTATGGTTGTGATTTGTCTTCTCCACTTTTGGAGGTAGAAGCACCCCATTTAGACCTGTACAAACCTTGCGGCTGGAATTTGCCTCTAGGGCGTCTGGATCTCCCCCTTTGAGGTCTGACACTAGAAAGGACCAATTCTTTGTAGGCCAGTGTCTGCTAAACCTAGGTGGCTGTACTTGTAAAAACTCTTTGACCGTATGCATAGATTTAGCTTTGTCCTCCATTTTCTTTAACACCTCTTCTGCCCTAACACCAAACAATGTATCATGCTGTAATGGTGCATCTAATAATTTAGCTTTGACATGATCAGGCAGATTTTGTTCCTTTAACCAAGCATGCCTCCTAATTACAGAACCCGTAACAGCAGCCTTGCAGGAGGCCTCCAGAGAATCAAAACCACATTGCAAAGTATGCTTTCCAACTTGTTCAGCTGCATGCAATAAATCCTGCATTTCTTGTTATCTACACATTCAGAATTTACCAACATTTTCTGTTTAAGCAGTGTCATGACAGATTGCTGGTATTTGAGCATATGAAACTGGCAGTTTAAGGCCCTTATAGCCAAGGTAGCAGATGTGTAAATCTTTTTTTCCCATCTATCCAGTGCCCTAGAATCTCTGTCAGAGGGGGAGACTTTTTTGCAGTGGAAGCCTTAACCCCTTTGGGACCCTGAGAAATAGTTTCTGGGTCTGCAGCAGGGTTTTTGATTAGGAATTTATGAGAGTCAGGAACCCTGTAGTATCGGTCAGGCTTAACAGGAGCTGGAGGTAAGGAGTCAGGGGTCAGACTAGACTCTGAAAACACATCTACAATGTCAAACACAGGTGGAATAGCTAGAGGCCTGTGTTGAGGTAATAGAAGAAAATCCCTGAGCCTCTTCTTAGATTCTGAAAAATCTTGGCTCTTTCAGTGGAAATGCTCCCTCATGGTATGCAAGGTTTCCCCAAAGGAATAGTCCTCAGGAGGAGAAGCTGAAGGAATAGATACTTCAGCATCAGAATCCTCATGGGGGGGTGGGGGGTGGGGGGAGAATATTGCTGATCAGAAGAGGAATCAGAGGAAATGGAAACCTGATCTGAAGATTCATAGTCTGTGTCTTGCCTAGGCCTCTTATCAGGAGGGGGATGGGAACCCCTGATCAAGGTAATTAAGTCTTCGGCCATTTTGAGCATTTGTTTTTTGGGCATGGAGGCCTGTCCATGTGGCTGGAGAACTTGTTTCTTTGCTTTTAAAGATGCTTTAGTCTTTGCCTTTGAAGCTGAAGTCAGTTTAATGTATAATTGTTTAGGTCTGAATACACCTTCAGAAGCCGATGCCTGCTCAGCAGCTCCAGACCCATCTGAGGGAATAGTCTCCGAGGCTCCAATACCTTGAGTTTCCAGCGGCCTGACCGACTCCACGTGGGAGTCGGTAGCGGCCTGCGACTCTAAAGTAGCGGGCGTCAGGGGCTGAGAAAGCACCTCACTGAGAACTGGCGACTGGCTTAGGAGAAGCTTTGTTGTCGATTTTGGATCTCGGTTGCCTGTCTTTTTTTTGTGCTTTTTGTGAACTCCGGTAGTCAGATGGCTATCCGACGACATTGTATAATTAAATCTGCATCCAAGTTAGCTCAGTGCAAAATCATACCGACGATTAATAGTGCGTTGGTTAAATCTAGCACAAAACCGACAGCATGAAACGCTGTGGTCAGGGTCTAGGCAAGGAATACAGTAAGAATGAAAGTCCTTATGAGGTATTTGCTTCCCACAAGAAATACAATTATTAACTTTTTCTGACATCGGTCTGGAGCAAGAAAAAAGTTTCCACAATGGGATACTTAGCTTTTAATGAAGACTTCGGATCTGAAACTCGAACACGGAAATCTCAGGAGTCGGCCAACCGGCACTTGTGAACTGCTTCGGCTTCGGGCACTGCGCAGTAAGAAAGACTGAAGAAAATGGCATCGGCTGCATCTTTTATACCCCTGACGACCTGATGTCAGGGAAGGGGCGACAGCAACAGACACAAGTCCCAAGACTTTGGAATTCAGGCCGATGATTAGATGAATGAATTGGTTGGTCCACAGTACCAGTATCAAAAAAGTGATTATCTTTCTCCGAGATGAGACCACCAATGAAATGCTTTAACTCCATTTGGATTATCAGCCATAAAGTCTAGTACGAGTCACCAGTAGTTCAGCGAGGCTGGTATTAGTAACAAAATGGAAGCAGCTAGAGAGAGACTCAAAGTGTGACGCAGAAAAGACCACTGTGTGCACAAAAGTACTATCCTATCAAACCAACATTTCCAGTGCAAAAGCAGTCAAGAAATAATAGCAGTCATTATAGCACTGGGTAGAATAAACAGTTATTAACTCAGAGGTGATGGTCAAGTCCTCCATGATCTTTTTCAAACCTTTTCGGTTTTCAAGGGTGTAAGGGGAGAACCGTCAATTTTCCAGGCTGCAGAAGTTGCTCTTCTGAAGCAAAACAGTTCTCAGCTACTTGTTCCATGCTCTGGCAAAAAGGTCTACTTCTGACACACCCTAGTTATTGGTAAGATGTGGGAAATTTCTATTTTCAACTTATACTTGGGTTGGTTCACCTGTGATCTGCTCAGCCTAACAATTTTCCTGGGATGGATTATAGGCTGCTCTGAGGGTCTTTTCTACACTGTATGCAATCTCCTCCCAGCCTGCACTGATAACCCGCGCAGGATGTTGGAATGTGTATCCCGCATTTACTGTTGATATGCCACATGACTGTGGTGTTGTCTGCAAGGATTTGGAGGGTTTGCTGACTCATTGTTTTAAATGCTCAAAGACAGTACCACACCTATCATTCGTTTCACATTTATGTATTTTCTTTCTTCGTGTATGGGTCTCATATGCTATGGGTTTTCAGTATGTCTATATGTACTCCCCAGGCCAAATTCGATAAGTCTGTTTAATGGAAATCAGGAACTGAATGAACTGTGTAGTGCTTGAATCTGCAGTCAGTGTTTGTATAGGCTGTACAATTCTGAAAGGTATTCCCAAGCAGAAGTAAAGCTGTCCTTGTCACCAAGGGAGAATGGAGACACAAGCCTTCAGGTAATGGGAAGGCTAGAGCCATCTGTTCTTGAGGTACCACCTCAATTAGGTATTAGGAGGACATGCAACTTAGGACCCTGAGGAATTCCCTGGCTGAGATAGCATACCTGTCCAGGATGTTCTTGATGGACATGGGCAGAGAAAGAGGTTTGTTTGTATCCTGGTAATAACATCTTCTGGATCTCTATGAGCAGGAGTGTTCTCTGTAAAACCACAGTCCTGAATGGAGATATATAGTTTGAACTTTCTTACACTGATGGAGAGACCTAGTTTTCTGAAACATGCTAGGGTAAATGTCAAGGCCTTGTTGATTTCCAACGAGGAATCTGTCTGAATGAAACAGTTGTCAAGGAAAGGGTAAATGATCCACATTAAGACCTTTAAGAGGCTAATAATGGAACCATGTCTTTGGAAAGACTCTAGGTGTAATAAACAAGCTAAAGGGCACACAAGTAAACTGACTATGCTCTCCAATGCTCTCCCCTACTGCAAATTATTGGAACTGCCTGTGATCTCAGGTGACAGGAATGTGTGTCTGACATACACCAGAAGGAAGCCTTAAAGGGTCAGCATTATGAATTCAGATACAACAAGGAATCTGCCTAGTACTGAAAGGTCCAAAATGGATCTCTCCTCTGCCCTCCTTCCTGGTCATAAGGAAAGGTCTTGAGTAATAGCCTAGGTTACCTTCTACTTTTTGATGCTCTATGTACCCCTATTCTAGTAATTCTTTTAGAAAAGGACTGCAACATGGAAAATTGGTATTTAACGGATGATGCCCCCATCCCCAGAAATGGAATATGTACCCTTCCTGAAAGATATTTCAAAATCACTTGCTCTGTACTATCTTCTTCCAATTTTCTACAAACAAAGACAGATGTTCTATCCTGACACACAGGAGGTTTAATGTACTCTAGAGTGAAAACTCTAGCTTGGCTGAGTTTGCTCTTGCAGTTTTCATCCTGAAGGAGGAAGGAGGCATGATGGAAAGAAGGGGGTGAAGTGAGACTTTTGTTGGTGGCTGGGGGGTGGAGGAGATGGCCAATATTAGTCACGGTTGTTCCCTCAGAAAGCCATGGCCTTGGTGGCACACAGGCTTCTCATTAGATTTGGCTCGACATTTTCTTGAGAACTTGGTCTCCTTACTCTTGCCAGATTTACTCTTTTCTTGTCTGGATAAAGGAGAACCAGGACTCAGTAAGATAGTTTCTACTGCATTTAGGTGCCTTGGATTACAAAAGTTCCTTGACAGACTGTATAATGTTGTCTTTCTTCACCAGTCTCTTGACACACGTTCAGTAAAGGGTACAAACACGACTTTCTTATCCAATGGGGCATCTAGGAGCTCATCCTTCACAGTCTGGCAGGGATCAATTCATCCACAAGGCATGCCTCTGAATGACAGACCCTGTTGCTGCTCCCCAAAATGAGGCATTCACGGCATTGGTCACATTTTCCGGGCATGTTTGGCAGACTGGGCTGAGAGGTCTCCTAGCCCAAGAATCCAATTGCAAATCTTAGTCAAAAATCCCTTATGCATTGAACCTCAACTTATCCTGCAGACTTTAATGGTAGGCAGCCATGTGGGTCTGGCTGTTTAATGCTCTGAAAACCACGGTAACAAATCTATAAACCATTCTTCCAAATCTGTTGAGTTCTCTATTCTCCTTGTCTTTGGGAATGGGGTTCCTAGAAAAAGCCACACAGGACCCTCTGCTGGAATCAAGAGTCACCATCGCTGGAGGAAATTCTTGATACTATAAAATAGTTAGCTTTCCTAAGAGCAAGGGGTGGGAATCAGCCTCCAGTGATGCATTAATAAATGCATCCTCCCCGTAACATCCAAGACTGGAGGAACAACAAGTGCCTTGCGCTCAGACATGCCCATGAATGCTCTTTATGCAAACTGAGTCTGAAAGTACGCCTCTGACCCCAAGTGGAGCTCCTCCTTTAACTTCTGAGGGATGTACCCAAAGGACAAATTTTCTGGAGATGAAGCAGAGGATAAGATGCCACTTGTGCCAGACTCAGACAGTGACAGATGGGAAATATCCCATACAAACCAATTAATCTGGTTCACTGTATGGACAGTCAGTTCTCTTCAAGAGGTTTAAGAGATTAGAGAGGCAGGATCCTCTTCAAAGGACAATATTTTCTAGCATTCAGTATCTCAGGTTTTACTGGATATTTTCTCAGAAACTGGATATAGCTACCATAAGCATAGAAGTAAACATATCCCAGTGCTTTGAGGAGGGATCTTGTTGCCATGCAAGTCTTCGACACAGCTTGTGTGAAAGGAGGAGTGAAGCAGCAAAATCTTCTGAGGGAGAGAATGACTGCCAAATCTGGTGTCTAACACTGCCCTCAAAAACACCAATATTTTAAATGATGATAACCAGACAGTGGACAAATATATTCCAATGCACTTGTCAGCTTTTCCTGGAATGTGACTTGTATGACACATTCATCCAGGTACCAGTAAAAGTAAACACTCTTCAATAATGGGGTAGATTTACATAGATGCCAAGCCTTTAGTGACTGAAGTGGGGCACTGGACAATTTAAATGGAAAGCACATCAAACTGAAAATGTTTTGCACCGCCTATAAACCTGACTTCCTCTGTTTCTTGTAAACAGAAATATGCAGTAAGGCATCCTTTTCTACAATGACCAGAACAGCAACTTGTAGCAAAAGAAGAGACTGCAGAGTGAACACCTTGAAGTCTCTTATATGCAGAAACTTTAGTCAAGTATGGGCCTCCAAGGGCCATTCTTCCAGGACACTAGGCAAATACTTGTAATGACCCCTCTTCCTTGCTCTAACAGTGCAAGCCATTTCTATGGCTGCTGATAGCAGCTGGATGTCTAGGACAGAACATACTACACCACACTGGTCTGGTGACAAGAGAGGCATTCCCATGAAGGAAAGAAATGTCAGAGCAAGTTTTGTAACCTGATGTAATTACTTCTCTTAGCTACAGATATGTTATCCAATGGAAATACCCTTCTTAAAATGGGGCAGTCTCCATTCTAGAGAGTAGGGGAGACTCATTCAAAAGTGAGACACCTTCATTAATAGGGGGACGGCATTCACCCTGCCTCATCTCAAATGAGTCACCAAGGTTTCTGACCCTCATTTGGTTTCTCCTAGCGAACTTGTTCCAGGTTTTTTTGGTTCGCTCACATCTCCATTTAGTACTCATCTCAAATGACCTTTTTCAAGAGCCATCTTCTTGAATAGTTTCAGTCAGGAATGCTTACTATAAAGTAACCAACTAGCAAGTATGGTAATTCCTATATACCGTAGTTAGCAACTGGTGGGTGAAGTAACTGTTTCACTATTTTAGCAAATGGATGGCACGTCTTACTCCAGTCTCTTGAAAGTATTGTGTGCGCGCGTGTGTCTGTCTATGGGTGGGGAGAAGGTGCAAACAATACTGCATCCATAAATCAAGATGCTGTTCTTCACTGTCCTCTAGCAAAGGTCAGTTCCTAAAGCAAGTGCACCTTCAGACCATTGTGAACATTAGCTGCTGCCCTAGCACTACTGTTTATGGCATCAATCCTATATTTAACTTTGTTTACTAGGCTCGCACGAGGAATTTGGGCAGGGGGGAATGAAATTCTGAATAATTTGTGGGATAAGCTAAAGAGAATGGAAAGTAAGGAGTAGACAATGGCATAAACAACTGTGACAATGAACTACTCATTTCTTTCATTAGGGCAAGTAGACTGCTCTGTCAGATTCAGCAGCAGAATACTGTAGTACGGAAACATCTAAGAAAGCAAAAAAAAAAATAGATTACAGAAAATGGACACACATGTAAAACTTTTGTTATGACAAACAGCAAGTTAAAGAATGGGAGAATGATTATGACGGATGTGACATTATTTGTCCCTTTCTATCATTATGAAGCACTTCTGTAACACAAAGGAGAATTTTAAAATATAGGAGGATCACCATTAAATAAAACATACAAACTATTTTCCTGTAGGTGTGGCTTTGATGATGGTAAACATTTTAATCTATCAGTATACAAACGCCACTAACCTGACTTGCTTTCAGGAACTGCAATCCGCTCACTTCGATTCCACAGCTGCTGAAGAATTCTGGTAACAGGAAAGCTTGTGTTTGCCAACTGAATTTCTT
Organism: Protopterus annectens; assembly: GCF_019279795.1. Taxonomy (NCBI): domain Eukaryota; kingdom Metazoa; phylum Chordata; order Ceratodontiformes; family Protopteridae; genus Protopterus; species Protopterus annectens. Next base: position 6,850,596 of record NC_056733.1, on the reverse strand, counting down.
GTGCTAAACAATTTTTCACAGCCTCTGAAAGTTCAGGTCTCCATCCAAATAACTAAAGGACGACACACTATGTCAGCAAATGGTACAATCACAACCATAGGGCTCTCAAATAGTTTTTGCAATCTAGTTACACTAAGAGCTCTTATTTCAACTTTACTGTAATTTTAGTAACTGCCTCATGTTCACTGACAACCATTTAATTTTCGAACAGAAACAGTGTGTGAGGGATGTGGATACATGATGTAATTGGAAGCAAAGCTCTTAAATGTACGCACGAAAATTGCAAACCAGCTTGTCAGCTTTACACCCAAAAAACTACCCACCAACAGTAAGGAACAAACACAAACCCACATATGCAGAGGTACTCGCATGCAATCTACCCAAACCTCCAAGACCTCCTTAAAGGCATCTCTCAGTGGCCTCTCACACACAAAAAAGACAAGCTCCTCACAAAAAACAACTCAGAGTCATAGTAATCCAGCTTCCAAGGCTATACGGCAACACACCACACAGCCCAACATTCTAGTTACCAGGGATTCCATTGTAAAACATAATGATGTCCCCCTTACCAAACTAAACAAGATCATCACAGTGAGCTGTCTGTCGGGAGCCAGGATCCACCAGATCATGCATGTTCTTAGATCTTTAAACTATAAGTACCAGTATGACATGGTCATAGTCCATGTGCACGTAAAGAACCTAAGACATACCTCACTGGACTATATGAAGAGAAACATGATGGAGCTCTGAGCATTTGTCCCAGGCGGATATGAATCTAGCCTTGAGTAGCATCCTACCTTCAACAATGATGCCACAGTAACCAGAAAAATATGATAGACTTCAACGATCGGATTAGTTTCTGGTGTCATAAGGGGATCCAATCAGTCTGGGGAGACATGATTGACAAACCACAATGCTTTGCCAAAGATGGATTGTACTTGTCACCACTTGGCTTCTGGATATTGGCAAAAACATTATTTAGCCCCATAGTGCCTTTTTTACGCCATGCTAATTTGTTAAACCCTCCAACATAAGATAAATCATTCATGACTACCTAAAAGTACTGTTGGTCAATGCTAGCAGTTTAAATAAAAAAACTGCACTCCCTGGAAGCACTGCTCACCCTGAAGAATGCAAACAAATGTGCAGTCATGAAACATGGCTCAGAACCATGAAAAGCACCCTAGCTATCACAGGCTCCAATGCCTTTCATACATTTAATTCCCCCTCACCTCAGGATAAAACAAAGGCAGGTGTTATCTCAGTGTTTACACAGGACAAGTACACTGCTAGACTCATCCAACAACATGTCTCACTTGAGCTGCACCATGCCCAACTAACCAAAAGTGCGAACCCCTATCATATCCTTGCCAACTTCAGATCTCTTAAAATGAGTCTGGAAAAATAACATCTCCTACCTAAACCTACTGGAATCTAACAATCTGCCTAAAACCAAACTTATGGGTGACTTCAGCTACCCCTCCAAAAACAGAGACTTTTACAACCCATAATTCACTTGTTTTTGTTAATACAAACACATTGGGACAAATAGTTAGCTCCCCAGTTAGAGGTACAAATATCCTAGACCTAGTACTCTCAAACATGGGGGGATGTTGCTCTCTCCCGTTCATTAACTCCTTCCTGGTACGATCTGACAAGATGATCTCCTTTAGTATTAAAACTAACTTAAAACTCCATCAAACTCCAAACTTAGGAACTTTGCTAAGGCCAATTACTTCAAAGTGACAGCTATAAAACTTCCAAGACCCTCTGAACCCTAATGACACTGAGGTCTACTATGAACTGTACACAAAACTACTGTACAGCCACATTCATAGCTGCATAGAAGAGGCAGTAGCTGTCCAGGTTAAACCTATGATTACTGGCAAAAACAAACCACCCTGGTGAACCCTTAACATAAATAGACCATTCAACAAAAGGGGGAAAAAACTCTCACCAAAGCTACAAAGAAACAGATAAAACAGTGCAAGACACTCACTAGTCAAACAAAAACAAGAGAGATGGTCAAATCTGCCAAAGCAAACTACAAGGTAAAGATAGCCTCCCAGGTGAAAGATAACCATAAGGCTTTTTTTAATTATATTTCTAACCTCAGGGGGAACACTCAGCAATGTGCAGAGTTAATCATGAATGGCAATGCTTACACCCAACCTGAAACTATAGCAAACCTGCTGGTCCACAAGTTCAGTTCAACCCCCCCCCCCCAAAAATCACCTACTGCCACACCCAAAGAAATACACAAACCCGTCTCCCCTATCGGTCATTATGAGGGAACAAGTCCCTACTGGGCTCCCAAAAGCCAAAAATACAGTTTCCATGGATCACAATAACATTCCAGGATATTTTAAATAGCTTAAAGCAGAATCTATCAGGGCCACTAAAAACCTTCTTTACCCACAGCCTCTGTACGAGCTTTGTCCAGGAGGAATGGAGGACTGTAACAATCTTCACTCTGCACAAGGGGGCTCATCAACTGACCCAGGGAACTACAGACCCATAAGCTTGACCAGTCTTATCTGCAAGGCCATGGAGAGAATTATCACGGACCTGATCAAAAATGACAAAGGAAATCGCTCCAAACACTGGACCATGATGATGATGATGATTGAACCAAACTCAGTTTGGCTTTGTTAAAGGGAGAACTTGCAAGCACAATCTGGTGGAGTTCTTTGAGAAAGTCACCAGGGCCATGGATGAGGGTAAAATGGTACACACTGCTTATCTAGACCTGGCCAAAGCTTAAGGCCATGCATGACGGTAAAACAGTACACACTGCTTATTTTGACTTGGCTAAAGCTTTCGACACAATGCCCACTCGAAGATCACAGATGAACTTACTGACTTGCGCATAAACACCTACATCATCAGATGGATGGCAAACTGGCTCATTGACAGGACACATGTCTGGATAAGTGATTCTTCCTCCGATAAACCTATTACTAGTGGTATCCCCCACAGGGCTCAGAGTTGGGACCCCTCCTGTTTGGTATATACTTCTCTGAAGTGAAGGCCAATGTTGAGTGCCTCTGGCTCACCAAGTTCGCTGACTACTGTAATCTGGGAACAATCACCAAATCCACAAAGAATATGGACATCCTGAAAACAGGTCTAAAAATGACAAATAACTGGTGCCAAAACCATGGTCTCAAACTAAATGCTAAAAAATGTCTAATCATACCCTTCAACAAATCAAGCATCTCTGCAAATTATAACATTGCTAGCCCACCCTTAAAAAAAGACCCAGTGGTGAGGGATCTAGGAACACAGATGGATAGGGACTTAAACATTGTCCACTAGGTAGCGAACAAAAATCCTTCTGAGTAGATCTTATAAGTAAGGCATGGCATCAAGTTCAAAGGAAGTCACAGTGCCATTGTACTTCACTGTCATCAGGCACTCATCTGACCTATAGAGCAGACTGCTCCTTTCTGTATGTACCTAACCAGACACTTAAACCAACTGGAGTGGCCGCAGAGGTTTCTCACACAAAAAAAAAAAAAAAAAAAAAAAAAAAATTACAGTAAGGCACATGTCTTTTGCAGACAGACTAAATGCCTTATCCCTTTACTCAGTCTCGTATTGTTTATTGAAAGGTGACTGCCTGACCTACAAGGCGCACACTGATCCATCCTTGAGGAAAATGTTACATATTCATTAAGAAAAATTATATAAGGGTTACGCCTTCCAGGGACCTAAACTTTATTTGCGACTCTAACAGAACTTGCTGGAGAGAGAGATTCATATCCCAAAGGATACCTTGTCTATGGAATAAGCTTCCCATCTTCGTAAAACAAAGCCCATCCCTTACTCTCTTCAAAAAGAATTGGGATAAATGGATGGGAAGCCATAAATTCACTCCCAGAGTACTGCCCATGTCCCTTATGGACAGAAGCAATCAAAATGACTCCGGGCTCAAACACTGAAAGACCCACTACCCGGATACTACCCCATCCCATATTTGGGGAATTAAACTAGAGTTTTCATTGTGTGATACATTAAAACTCCTGTAATAGAGACCCATGTGATAATATGCAAATGACCCCTTAAGGGCATCAAGTGTTTCAGCTATATGGCTTCTGAATGTCCATTACTTTTTTTTAAGTCTTTGTGGATACATTCAAGCCAATAAAGCCAAACCCCACTAACTGTGGACATTGGTTTGTCTGTGTGACCTTTTTACTCTTTGGTTTGAATATTAGTTGGGATATTTTGCATTCAACTTAATGGTTAGCAACATCAGCTGGGTGTAAAGACCCAGGTCTTTCTAAAATATAGCCAAACAGTCGACTTATGCTGTGCTGACGAGGTCATGAGGGCCAAAACACGCATGTCCAATGGAAACTGCTTGCTGGAAGAAGACATCAGACATCTGTCCTGTGTGAACACAAAGCATATTACTAGAACTAAAACCAACCAGGGAACCAGAGATACAAAAATAAAATCCCACGAAGACACGAAGCTCAACCTTGTAGTTTATTGAACAACAAAAGCACAGTTCTCCAACACTGACCTAGGTTTCGTCCAAAAGACTTCTTCAGAGTGTGTAGAACCTGCTGAATATATACTAACAACAATTAATCAATAATCTAATAATGAATTAAAAATTAATGAGATGTTAAAGGCACAGAAAAGATAAATAAAATTAATAAAAAAATCTATTATATAATCTAGTACTAAATAAATTAACCCCTATATAGAATATACCTAAATAATTAAATATGCAATTCATCATGTAATTAATTATATAAAAAAAATATATGTATAATATAAATACATATAGAAATGAAAAATGTGAATACAAAACAAATATAAAAAACGAAAAAACAAATCAAAAAATGAGTAAATGAATAAACAACACTTGTACTATTAAATATGAGATAAAACTGCATAACTCTCCCAAAAATACCTATGAAATATAACGAATAACTACATGCGTAATAAATGAATGCCAGAAACTTCATCCCATTATATTTTTGAGCCTCAAATAGGGTTTAAAAGAAGAAAATTCATTTAGACCCGGATGATGGTAGGCATTCAATACCATCTGCCATTTGAGCTCACACACATCGAGATGATATTCAGTTGCCTACCTTGCTGGTCTTGAACCAACTGTTCTATTACACAAAAAGAGAATTTGTGATCATCGTATGTTAAAATATGTCGTGCTAAAGCATTTGTGGACCTTTTATGCTGGATATCTAAGACATGCTCCTTAATTCTATCCCTAAATTTTCTACATGTCTTGCCCACATAAAATGCCATACATAACTGACATTTGGCAAGATAAACAAAGTTAGAGGAATGACAGTTGTATTTACCCCTAATCTTGATATAAATATTGTTGACAATAATCTTACTAACTGTTGGCAATATGAAGGAACAGGTGGAACATCTACCACATTTGAAATTGCCTTTAATGTTGTTTGTATTATTGTTAACAGGTAAACTTCCTGTCTCAAAAATCTGTTTTAAAGCCCTGTCCTTGCGAAAAACAAACTTAGGTTTGCAGGTTACAAAACCCTGAAAATCCTTAAGCCTAATAAATGACCTCCAATTCTTTTCTATAATCTTAACGATGTTGTCAGTATCAGCGTTGAATGTGACAACAAACAGAATATGATCATCACATATATCATATCTGTTTATGTCGTTATGATTTTCAAAAAAAAGATTTTGAGTACTTTTAAGTATAGGTTGGACGTGTCCACCATCCCTTTTGGATTGTACTTCCTTCCTAACTTCTTCGCATAAGTGAATAGGGTAGCCCCTATTAATAAACAGATTGATCATATATTCAACTTCTGCATAAAAGTCTGCTTCTTCGCTGACCATACGTGCTGCCCTAATTAGTTGTCCTTTAATAATGGCTCTTTTCTGATGTTCCGGGTGCCAGCTGTCATAATGCAAATAAGAGTTTGAGAATGTGGATTTTCTGAAAATTTTGGATGAAATGAGATTTTTATCTCTATTGTAGGTCAAACTTACATCCAAATAACTAATTTTTTCATCATTGATTTCATAGGTGAATTTCAGAAACCAAACAGTTTGATTGATGTAAGCAATAAATGCTTCCAAAATTCTCTTCTCACCCTGCCATACAATAAAAATGTCATCCAAATGGCGGGTATATAATTTAATGTATGAACTGTATTCACAATTGAAAACAAAATTTGTCTCCCAATATGCCATGATGTAATTGGCGTAAATGGGGGCACAAGCTGCCCCCATTGCCACACCAGTTCTTTGACGAAACTTGTGACCTTCAAAGAACAAAAAATTATTGTGCAACACTAATTCCATAAGCCTCACGTAAATGTTAATTTGGTCCTGGTCATAGAGACCAGTGACTAAAAGTTGTTCTTCCAGCCAAACAAGACCAGCTTCATGTGATATAACACTAAATAAGTTGACCACATCGATGGTCACAAAACATATGTCTTGCTGGATACCATGTCATTTGATCTTATCCAAAAAATGCCAGGAATCTTTAGTAATATGTGGGAAACTGTTTAAACCTATTTTTAACTTTGAATCCAAATACTGACTAATAAAAGACACTTTACTTCTTTTCCCGTCAACAATTGGTCTAATTCACCCGCAAAATGAATTTGTTAGCTTACTTTGGATTTAATAATTGCAATCAGTGCACTTTGAGAGCCTCTAACTTACATAAACCAAGTTATTTTAACCCACCATATAATAATATGGTGCATTTGAGAATTTGTGTGAACAAGATACAAGATAAGGTATTTTTTAATTTTCTTTTTTTAGTATTGATTCTTACATATTATTAATGTTTAATATTGAATTCTCTAATGGTGAATTTTTATAATAACTTTTCAACATTGAAATTTGTAATATAGTATCACACACATCTTAGTGTTCATAAATTTTATTATGATACATATCAACTTTTTTACATATAGGGATAGTATTTTCATATATGATGAAAGTTGTTTTTATATAATGAAAGTTTAACATATAATGGAAGTATCATTTATGGTCAGAACAGTCAGTATAATACACTTGATATATTTTATGAATATATTATTTTTATTGACTTACATTGTTTATATAACAATAATAATTAATTGATTTTGATTATATTTTATTAAATTTTTTTATATTTATAATTTTTTTATATCGAACAACTATCTTATACTAATTAATTATTTATCAACATTATATTTATAGCACAATATTTATAAGCATTAAACATAGTGTAGTATTAACAGTAAATTACATTGAATATACATTTTGCACATTATTTCCCTACATTTTAACTATTTCAATTAGTTAATATTAATAGAGGTTTTAATGGACTTTGCAATTATTTATGAATATTGCAACTTATACGTTATTTACATAGTATAAGCATATTCTAAAATATGATTGTCACACAATTTAAATCAAAGAATTTTGTTGTTATATGTTATGTAATCAGTATGTGTATAGAGAAGTCATCGGCATTATTAGTGACACATATACATATATATTCATCTATTTTAAATCATATAAATTCATTTGTTTAATTTTAAGGTATATACAACTTTAAGTATGACGATTGATGTTTGTAGTTTCGCGCCAAAAAGGTTATTTGAATTGTTAAAATGGATTAGTTCTGAGGAAGCCTGCATATGATGGGTGAAAGCGCTTAACTTTGGATATATGCACTTTAATATGTTTTCTAAGTTGTTTCAATAAACGTCTGGCTGCAGTCGCTTACTACTGTGTTCCCTTCTTTTGTTGCCTGAGAAGATAGTACAGTGGTAATTATATTTATTGAACAAGATATTAGGGAATTCTATAAGTTTAATAATTCAATACATCAAGGCAATTTAACCCAAGACAGTATTGACAGTATTAATTATATTTGCTCCATTAAAAGTATTCGTGTGATGAAGCCTGATAAGGGTAATGGAGCTGTAATTATGGACAAATTAGACTATGACAATGAAATGTTAACCATGCTTTTGGATGAAAATTACGTAGAAGTGAGTACTAATGAGATTCATATAGCATATCAAAAAATTGATTTATGTCTTGAGGACATGTTATTTCAAGGCCAAATCAACGAGGATGAATTTCATTTTATGACTAATAAATTCCCTGTTGTGAGTGGGATTTTTGGAATTCCAAAAATCCATAAAGGTCTTAATAATGTTCGATTTAGAACAATTGTTGACGGGAAAAGAAGTAAAGTGTCTTTTATTAGTCAGTATTTGGATTCAAAGTTAAAAATAGGTTTAAACAGTTTCCCACATATTACTAAAGATTCCTGGCATTTTTTAGGATAAGATCAAAAGACATGGTATCCAGCAAGACATATGTTTTGTGACCATCGATGTGGTCAACTTATTTAGTGTTATACCACATTAAGCTGGTCTTGTTTGGCTGGAAGAACAACTTTTAGTCACTGGTCTCTATGACCAGGACCAAATTAACGTTTACGTGAGGCTTATGGAATTAGTTTTACACAATAATTTTTTGTTCTTTGAAGGTCACAAGTTTCGTCAAAGAACTGGTGTGGCAATGGGGGCAGCTTGTGCCCCCTTTTACGCCAATTACATCATGGCATATTGGGAGACGAATTTTGTTTTCAATTGTGAATACAGTTCATACATTAAATTATATACCCGCTATTTGGATGACATTTTTATTGTATGGCAGGGTGAGAAGAGAATTTTGGATGCATTTATTGCTTACATCAATCAAACTGTTTGGTTTCTGAAATTCACCTATGAAATCAATGATGAAAAAATTAGTTATTTGGATGTAAGTTTGACCTACAATAGAGATAAAAATCTCATTTCATCCAAAATTTTCAGAAAATCCACATTCTCAAACTCTTATTTGCATTATGACAGCTGGCACCCGGAACATCAGAAAAGAGCCGTTATTAAAGGACAACTAATTAGGGCAGCACGTATGGTCAGCGAAGAAGCAGACTTTTATGCAGAAGTTGAATATATGATCAATCTGTTTATTAATAGGGGCTACCCTATTCACTTATGCGAAGAAGTTAGGAAGGAAGTACAATCCAAAAGGGATGGTGGACACATCCAACCTATACTTAAAAGTACTCAAAACCTTTTTGTTGAAAATCATAACGACAAACAGATATGATATATGTGATGATCATATTCTGTTTGTTGTCACATTCAACGCTGATACTGACAACATCGTTAAGATTATAGAAAAGAATTGGAGGTCATTTATTAGGCTTAAAGATTTTCAGGGTTTTGTAACCCGCAAACCTAAGTTTGTTTTTCGCAAGGACAGGGCTTTAAAACAGATTTTTGAGAGAGGAAGTTTTCCTGTTAACAATAATACAAACAACATTAAAGGCAATTTCAAATGTGGTAGATGTTCCACCTGTTCCTTCATATTGCCAACAGTTAGTAAGATTACTGTCAACAATATTTATCTCAAGATTAGGGGTAAATACAACTGTCATTCCTCTAACGTTGTTTATCTTGCCAAATGTCAGTTATGTATGGCATTTTATGTGGGCAAGACATGTAGAAAATTTAGGGATAGAATTAAGGAGCATGTCTTAGATATCCAGCATAAAAGGTCCACAAATGCTTTAGCACGACATATTTTAACATACAATGATCACAGATTCTCTTTTTGTGTAATAGAACAGTTGGTTCAAGACCAGCAAGGTAGGCTAACTGAATATCATCTCGATGTGTGTGAGCTCAAATGGCAGATGGTATTGAATGCCTACCATCATCCGGGTCTAAATGAATTTTCTTCTTTTAAACCCTATTTGAGGCTCAAAAATATAATGGGATGAAGTTTCTGGCATTCATTTATTACGCATGTAGTTATTCGTTATGTTTCATAGGTATTTTTGGGAGAGTTATGCAGTTTTATCTCATATTTAATAGTACAAGTGTTGTTTATTCATTTACTCATTTTTTGATTTGTTTTTTCGTTTTTTATATTTGTTTTGTATTCACATTTTTCATTTCTATATGTATTTATATTATACATATATTTTTTTATATAATTAATTACATGATGAATTGCATATTTAATTATTTAGGTATATTCTATATAGGGGTTAATTTATTTAGTACTAGATTATATAATAGATTTTTTTATTAATTTTATTTATCTTTTCTGTGCCTTTAACATCTCATTAATTTTTAATTCATTATTAGATTATTGATTAATTGTTGTTAGTATATATTCAGCAGGTTCTACACACTCTGAAGAAGTCTTTTGGACGAAACCTAGGTCAGTGTTGGAGAACTGTGCTTTTGTTGTTCAATAAACTACAAGGTTGAGCTTCGTGTCTTCGTGGGATTTTATTATTATATTACTAGAACTATCACTGCAGTCTAGTTATGATAAAACAAATTTCATGTCGTAAAGGTGCTGCTTTTTACTTGAAATGTATAACCCAGCATTATAAACTATTATACGAAAAAACTGCAACCTATTCTTCACATCTTGCCTGAACTGTGATTTTAGTGTTCCTGGGCACAAAATCTCAAACATGACATTTTGCAATCATGATGTGGTCTGTTACAGTGGGTAAGCTGTACACTTCTGATCAGAATAAAGTTTCAAGCTTAAAAATGCAATAAAAATCATAACTGTGCAACCGGGAGTTTCCCAAAACTACTATTTCAGACTTTGAACACAGCTATTAAACTAAATCTTTAAATACTTGCCTACGGCTCCAGGAAGCCTTAGAAAACACATAGTCAGTTTTAGCCCCTTAACTACATCCCTGTTTCACTATGTATGCGACGTTTGTTCTACACCTACTGAAACCATTCTTCAAATCCCCGGTACTTCCAGACCCAGTCAGCAGCCTTGTTTTCCCATTTGGTATGTTGTTTGCTCTAAAAATTACATTTCCTAAATTATATATATTTGTACTAAGTCAACCACAGCTATAAATAGTGAATATTGTAGTCGGAAAGTGTTGGTGTAGTTTAATCACCATTAGCTCAGATTTCTGATCATTTACAGCATTGTAATTCAGTATTCCATGTGTTTTCTCTGAACTTTAACATTCAGTCTAAACGGCAAGTGTAAAAGGGTCAGAATGATAACGCACAGCTCTTAATTAGGAACGTGCCTCTTATATGTAACAGAAGTCTGATATTTGAGTCGTTTACTGAAAGAATGTACACCATTAGACCCAAGATATGCAGATAGCCCATTTATAACATTGTGGCTTTTTTATATGTGATTAGAAGCAGATAGCTGAATTGCTGCATCTTATTTTACTTGTTAACTTAATAGACAAGGTACTGGATATTGTGCACGTTTATTAATTTTGATAGCTGCAAAAGGAAAAATGCTGCAAGTGGAACAGCAGCATGCTTGTGATCCAAAGTACAGATTAATAGCAATATTAGCAGCCTGCATGTGATCCAAAGTAGTTTAATTTAAATACTAGCATACTTTGTGTTGTACGTAATTTAGTTCACAGCAGAACAAGCAAACGAAGCATCTATAGTGCTTGTAGCTTCATAGAGCTGTAGTATACCGTAAATACCAGAGTTTAAGTGAAAGCTCAAATGTTTGTGCTTGCTCGGTGGTTAGTTTTGTGTGCTTGTAAGGATTTTATTTTTACTGTATTTCTATTTTTAGGCAGTCCCCCTCAAAATACCTTAACTAAAAGGGCTCTCCTACCTGAAGGATGCTACCCTGCAGAAACTGTGTCCATCTGAAGTCAGGCCACAACAAACTGCTAAGGTTAATACCTAAATCTATAATCCTTTGTAAATGTACAATGCTGACCTGGGTCTAAGCACCTATAGTCTGTCCCCCATAGTAATTTGGCTCCCTCCTTGTTCTAATTAAATTAGTTACCCCTTGTACTCTACAGCACTATTTTCTAAGCTTACAAAACCCTGAATATTATACGAACATATTGGTTTCCCATCTTAAAACCCTGAAAAACATACTCTAAAACTTATAATCTAAATCTAGCAATTACCCTAAAAAGCTTAAAACACAGTTTACAACACAGCTATTAAACTAAATCTTTACTTACTTACCTATGGCTCCAGGAAGCCTTAGAAAACGCTTGTAGTCTGTTAGCCCTGCTCCACTCCCCTCCCTGCCCCTAATACCACTAAATTTATAGTTACATAGCCACACCCCCCCAGCTACAAGAACCTATCAGCATCAACCTAACATACTTTCTCCACCTCCAGTCTATTACTTCTAATTATCATCCTATCTTCTGGTGTTGGACCACCCAAACAATATAGACCCTTAATTACCACACTCCTCCACTCATAATGCTATACCCCTCCTTACTGGCCATCTTGCTGGCCCCTTATCTACTCACCTTGTATGAAAACCAGTATCTCACTGGATATCAGTACCCAACAGGCCATACGCTCATCCCAACTGCAAGCCCTTCCACCTTTCACCAATCTTACAGTACAGTGTCTAGCCCTGCACCTTGTTTTCGCTATCAACTTGCCAATCCTAGAAACATTAGTTCTAGATTAAAACATTATTATAAACTCATAAATAAACTCTTGAAGCTCGTCACTAGGTTTAAACCTAACCTAACACTTGGTGGTGACATCCACCCCAGCCCATCCACTTCAGTCAAACCTACCCCCCCCCAATTGTAATCCAAGTTATAAACCTATAATCGATAGGCCAGCTAACTCTCTTACTGGCCTGTCACCTTAACATTAGAAGCATTAACAAAGTACATGAACTCCATGCACTCCTAGCTATGTACTCCCCTAAGATTCTCTGTTTATCTGAAACCTGGTTAAAACCTAGCATTACAGACAATGAAGTGCTGCCCGAGTATAACATATACAGGCTGGATTGTGCTTCCAGGAAAGGGAGTGGGGTAGCTGTTCTATATAAATCTGCATTGATCATCATCATTGAAGCTATACACAACCACCTCAAATTAACAACTCAGAGATTCTTGCCACCAAACTACAAATTAATAAAAATAAATGTATTTATATCATCTGTATGTACATTCCCCCAAGTAATAATGTAGCCACACTTGAAGATACCCCCTCACTAGCTAACATGTCACTACCCCCAAGAAACCATACTACCCAGAGACCTCAACATAGACTGGAATACCTGTTCCTCAGACTCCCCAACAACCCATGTCAACCTGCACGCATTCTCTCAAGTCATCACAACCCCTACCTGGATAGGCAAACAAAACCAAAAAGAAAGCATACTTGATTGGGTACTTGTAGTCATCCCCAATTGTACACCTCTGGGACCCTCCCTGATGACCTAAGCAATAATCTCCCACCTATATTATTAAGCACAAAGCCATTAACCAACAACCCTTACTTAGAATGGTGAGAAACAAAAAATACTTTAACTCCACCAAATTCCAACAAGAGCTAAACTCATGTAAATAGTCAATTTTAGGACACCTCCCCGTAGATGAAGCAGTCACATATTTTAACAACAAATTCCTAGAAATCCTTGATTCTCAGGCAACCGTTCGTTCAACAAGAACTAAGGCAAAAACTGCACCATGGCTTTCCAAAGAGTCTAAACAAAAAAAAATCACCCTCAGAAATAAGGCATGGGCATTATGGTGAACTACTAAAGACCACCCAAGACCACATTAAATATAGGCAAATAAGGAACGACACTAAAAAATCCATTCTGCTAGACAAAAAAAATTACTACTATAATCCACAGGAAATAAATCATAACAAGCCTCAGAAATTCTTGGCAAGTATAAAACTATTACATTCTGGACAAACTTTCACCCCAGTCCCCGCAGCCTCCATTGATAAACCTTCCGAGGAAGTCACTGACAGTTTTAACCATTTCTTTACTGACACCTTTCAAGCCCTAGCGAGCCAACTACCTCCCAGCCCCCCCATCATGAAATCAACACCCCCAGAAACTTACATTTAGATTCCAACCAGCTGCCACCTCCCTCATCTGTACCCTGATTAAAAAACTGAAACCAACTGCACTCTCCGTTGACCAACTCCCTGCCGAGTATCTACAAAAAACAGCCGATGCCATTGCTCATCCCATCTCAATACTAATTAATCGAATAGCAGAAGCCAGAATCCCTTCTGTTTGGAAAATATCCTATGTAATCCCACTTCACAAAGGAGGTAGCTCTACTGAGTTATCCAATTATAGGCCAATAGCAATACTATCCCCACTTGCAAAAATTATGGAAAAATGTATCCATAGACAACTGATGCATCACCTAACTCAGAATAACCTCATGGAGACTCCCAGCGCGGCTTCCAATCGCACCACAGTACTACTTCAGCCCTTCTAGCCTTCTCCAATACCATAAACCATAACCGCAATAACAATAATACATCCTCAGTCCTCTTCTTGTATCTCCCCAAGGCATTTGATATGGTGGATCACCAATTACTAATCCATACCCTGAAAACGTTCTGCCTAGATATTACAGTCATCCAATGGTTCCAATCCTATCTGAAAGACAGACAACAGGCTGTCCTTTGACAAAGCAAACTTTCTAAACTCCTACCCAACACACTAGGTGTACCCCAGGAATCCATACTAGGGCCCCTTCTTCTCTCCATCTTCATTAATGACCTCTATTCTATCCCTACAGTTAGCTGTGTACAGTATGCGGACTCCACCCTGATTTGCTCGGCTACTTCTCCAAACGAACTGTGGTCAACTACACCACCTTTAACACTATTGAAAACTGGCATTCTGGTTGTCGTCTGATCCTGAATCCCAAAAAAAACTGTTGCTATTCTCACCAACACACAGGTCTAGTGCATTAACTTTTACCATTAAATCTAATAATGGCACAATAATCTCCCCAGACTCCTCTACAAAACTGTTAGGTGTTTTAATCGATAATCTCAAATTCGACCTACAAGTTAATCTATAAAGACCATCAATAAAAAACTAGGCTCACTTTACAGGATAAAAGCCTTTAACCCCTCCTGCTAGATCTGCCATAGCTCGCTCTCACCTACTTTCAACTCTTCTATATGCATCCCCGATACTCTCCAATCTAAACAAATCTGTCCTCAATAAACTATCTGCTATAACCATACTGCCAGATTTGCCACTTTCCTGCCTTATAGGACTCACCATTGTATTAACCTAAACCAGCTTGGGTGGCTAGAACTACCCAGCTTGATATAGTATAACCTCATGATAACTGCCCATAAGATACTTTACAATCCAGATAATATTCCTGCTCTTAAAAATATTATTACCCCCTATCACAATCACTGGCCACTTTGATCCCCAAATTATTAGCCCAGACTAACAAAACTAATAACTCTGCCGGTGACTCTCTCTTCGCAAACTCTGTAAGCAGATCCTGGAACTCTCTCCCAACAGAAATTACTTTGCTCAACTCCCTGAGCCAATTCAAGACTGGACTTAAACAACATTTGACACTAAACTGGCTATGTCAATGTAGCAAACCCGATAAACTCTCCTCGACAATGTGACTAAAATAGTTATTTTAGCTTACCTGTGGCACTATCTTGACTTTACCATGTCTAACGCTAATGTGTTTTGGCATGTGACCACTGTAAATATTGTATCTGTAACTTACTGTATGAGTTAATAAACAGTATTCTTAGGTGACTTGAATTACTTAATGAAGACCTACTCTCTGATTTTCATTAACCCCAGAACTACTATTATTTGCCTAGGTATGTAACCTCTGTAAAAATTGTAATCAAACTTTATTGCTTGCTTAGATATGTTAACTACTGTATATACTGTATTTTAATCTAAGTTGGTGACCTTGGAGCTTTTCTCCCCGGGCCTCTGCTGAAAATGGACACGTCTCCAGTTGGACTATCCCGGTCAACAAATGTAAAATAAATAAAAATAAATAAAATTCACAGTGTTGAGCTCATTATTGTTCTCATTTGAAAACTGGGAAAGGGGTCAATGACAATATCAGTGATACTAGATATAGTTTTCAAATATAGGTAATAGTTTTTTATTAGTTAGAAGTCGCTACCAGATTTTTGATGATCATGTACACAAAATGCGCACTTGTGATATACATAAACACACTTATAAATATATATGTGAATATGTGTCTTCTAGAGGATTATGATCAGGTCGCCAATCATAACCTGCTTATTATGTACTCAAGACATGAATGCAAAGAAATTCACCTTGAATCTTGGCATCCATGTCAGAACAAATACGCATGTTAAGATCAGATACCCGATCATAATTCTTTGTAGTGCATGGAGATTTATCTGCCCCAAGTGCTACTAATTACTGTAAAAAATATTTTAATGTTTTTCAAAGCTGTGAAGCACTTAATGAGCGCTGCCAAAAAGGCATCATAATACGGTCCCTTATGTTTACACTCACCTTGCCATGCTTTTCAAATGTCTAAAATTTTTGCTTTTTGTTTGGTCTGTTCCTCATAAAATATTTGCTTTTTGAACAAGCCACTGAGGACTGAAATCAGTAGGTAATGACAAATTTGAGTTTCAGACTTCATATCCTTCAGAAAATGCAGGTGAAAACATCCTGTTATTCTAGTCACTTTCTAAGTTTATAAAGAAGCTCAGGGACATGTTACCAGTAAGGATAGCAGGCAGAAACAAATCTGTTTTTTTATTCTGTTATTTTAAAACAACGCAAGTGCTTTCACAGCTCTCGTTGCTTCTTCAGATGTCAGCATAAAACTGCAGTCACACAGCAATTTAAACAAATTTAACTAGCAAATCAAGCAATTGTGTACTAAAAGAATACAATCAATAAATGTAATAAAAATTTAAAAACAAGATAAACTTAAAATCAACTAATGCACATAGGTATATGTAAAGCTCATCTAAAAACTGAGTGCGTCTGTAAAAAGAAGTTATGTACTCATCATAACGTTCCATGTTTGTTGTCCTTGATCTCGCCTTCCTTCTTGTTGGTTGGGTTCAGAGCTGATCCTCGGCTCCGACTCGACCACATTCTAAAGCTCGAGAGTTTCCACTGGCTCGAGGCTAGACCCTATCCCATCATGCCTAGCGCTAGTTACCCAGACCTTGTTTGTGATAACCCATAACACTAGACCACAATATGCAGATATATAAACTATAGGCATATATAAAAAATGTGTGTGTGTATATATACATACATATATACAAGAAAAACCATCAAGCCATAAGTAGAAACTCTTATTCTATCGAACTCATAAGGCAGGAAAGGGAATCAAGGCCTATATAGCCAAAGATGGATAACTCCTCTCAATCCTCCAAGAGGGGGACAGAGGGTGAGATGCAAGAAGGAAGGTGAGATCAATGACAACAAATATGGAACATTATGGTGAGTACATAACTTCTTTATGTTGTGTTGTCCCTATCTCGCCTTCCTTCTTGTTGGTTGGGACTGCGTCCCCAGCACCTTCTTCTTGGGTGGCTCAATGGAATATACTCTTTAGGGCCATGGAACCAAAGGATGCCCTGTTCCGGGAGGCCACATCTACTTTGTAATGAAGGTATGGAGGTTAACCCACGTAGCTGCCGCACAAATTGAGTCTAAAAGCAGTCTGGCCTGAAAGGCAGTAGAGGTAGACAAGGCCCTAGTTGAGTGTCCTCAAATTTTTCCTGGCAGTTTATTATTCTGCGAGTTATAAGTAATGGTATCTGAAATCCATTTTGATAAAGTTACTTTTGAGACTGAAGTTCCCTTTTTGTTTTCTGCAAAGGATACAAACAATTGGTCAGATTGTGTGAATTCCTGTGTCCTGTGCAGGTAGAAATGTAACTGTCTATGAGCATCCAGTTGGTGGAGTTTATACTCTGCCTTGTTGCCATGGTTCGGAAAGAAAACAGGTAGTTCTATCGATTGATTCAGATTGAACTCTGAGCAATTTTTTTGTAGAAAGGAGAGGTTGGTTCTGAGAGAAAAGTACAGTTTTGTACCTACCATAAATGTAGATGTCCGATAGGTATGCATCTGCAGTCATAACATATGGGTTTGTCCTGCCTCAGGCAGCCCTTCGGTCGGCCGGATTCCAAAGTCTGGGTCTGGCCTCGGCTGATGTCGCACTTTCCCCGACGTCAGAGCTTCTGGGGTATAAAGGCATCAGCCGACGCCATTTTCCTCAGTGTTTCTTGCCCCAGATGCCAGGTGCCCTCTAGGAAGGCTAAATTTGGATAAATGCTTAAAAGTTCCAAACAGTAGCAAAATATATATCTATATATATCTATATCTATATCTATATATATATATATATATATATATATATATATATATTTAAGGGGTAAGCACCCTAGGAATACCACAGAGGGGAAGGAGGGAGGGTAATCCTGACTGCAGATGCATACCTATCGGACATCTACATTTATGGTAGGTACAAAACTGTACCATGTCCTTCAAGGATGCATCTGCAGTCATAACATATGGGTAGAATACCATAGCCAAACTGGGTGAGGAGGTACTAAGAGAAGGATGGTGTATTTAAGATCCCCTGCAGAACTGCAGTTGCAAACCCTGCTCGGGATCCGGAGTATAAAGGTAGATTATAATGCTTGGCAAATGTATGCACGGAGCTCCAAGTAGCAGCTTCTAAAATGTCCTTGGTAGCCACCCCTCGTAAGAAAGCTGTGGTGGTGGCTGTGGCCCTTGTGGAATGGGGCTTGATATTTTCAAGAGCTATCTTTCCATGAAAAGAGTAGCAAAAGCGAATGCAATTTCCTATCCATTTTGAAATTGTCTGTTTGGAAATTGCTCTTCCTTGCACCCCAGTTGCATATGCTACAAAAAGTTGGTCAGTTTTTCTGTTGGTTTTAGTTCTGTCCAGATAGTAGCGTAGTTGTCTGTGTATATCCAAGGTGTGCAAAAGTTTTTCTCCTTTGTTCTGTGGGTTAGGGAAGAATGTAGGCAAATGAATAGCTTGGTTCAAGGGTACCCTGGATACCACCTTTGGCATGAAAGTAGGATTGGTTCTCAGTGAGACTCTATCCTGGTGGAAAATAAGAAAAGGCTGCACTGCCATTAATGCCTGTAACTCGGATACTCTTCTTGCTGAAGTGATTGCCAGAAGGAAAGCAGTTTTCCAAGATAAAAACTGTAGGTCTGCTGATGCTGCTGGTTCAAAAGGAGGTAGTGTCAATTTTTCCAGCACAAAATTGAGATCCCATGCAGGTAGAGGGGGTCCTCCTTGGAGGTTTAACATTTTTGATCCCTCTCAAAAATTGTCTGAGAAGAGGGTGAGAGAAGATAGGAGGATCCATATTGTATTCTGCTGAAATTGCTGAAGCATGAATCTTAATGGAAGAATAAGACAGGCCATTGTGGAACAATTCTGCTAAGTATTCTAGGATGTGTGCTAGGTTTGCCACTGTGACATCTGTGCCCTTTGATGGGTTCCAAATGAGGAATCGCTTCCATTTAGCTGAGTATGTTTTCCTTGTGGAAGGTCTGCGAGCCTCCAGGATAATGTCCTTGACCCTCTGAGATAAAACAGTTAGGTTTGGTTTTAAGGAATTTTCCAGGCAGTTAGCTGCAATGTTTTCAAGTTTGGATGCAGGGTCTTGAAGTTGTTCTGCGTTAGAAGAAGAGGCCATAGGGGTAGAGGCCATGAGTTCACCTGAGACATGCTTCTCAGAAGCGGATACCAGTGTTGTCTTGGCCAGTCCGGAGCTATTAGTATCACCTTTGGCTGTTCCTCCCTGATCTTCAGTAGAACCTTGTACATCAATGGGAGAGGTGGAAAGGCATATACTGTTACGGCATTCCAGCTGAAAGAGAGAGTCCACCCTCCAGGCTTGCGGGTGGTATGTCCTTGAGCAGAATTTCTTCAGTTGGTGGTTGAGTGGGGAGGCGAACAGATCTATCTCTGGCATCCCCCATTTTTTTATGAGTTTGAAGATGTCTGGATGCAGCATCCATTCGTGAGCATCCGTGGTAGTTCTGCTTAAGCTGTCTGCTAGTGAATTCTCTTTTCCTGGTACGAATTTGGCCTGCAGCTGGATATTGAGATTCAGGCATAGGTTCCACAGATTCATTGCCATCCGGCATAGAGGGTAGGAATGTGTGCCTCCCTGTTTGTTTATGTACCACATGACCGTGGTGTTGTCTGTCCTTATTAACAGATGTCCTTGCTGGAGGAATGGTTTGAATGCCTCGATTGCATGCTTCACTGCCAGCATCTCCTTTTGGTTTATGTGCATGCTTAGCTGTCCTTGAGGCCATAGGCCTTGGATACATTTGTCCTCCATGTGTGCTCCCCATCCTAGGTCTGAGGCGTCCGTGGTGATGGTCTGCCTTGGTTTTGGTTTGTTGAAAGGCAACCCTCTGTTGGACTGGCAGGCCTGAGCCCACCACAGGAATTCCTTTTGAAGGCATGGAATGATTGGTATCATGGTTTCTAGACTGTGCCTGTGTTGAGACCATACATTCCTTAGGTACCATTGTAATTTCCTCATATGCAGCCTGGCATGTGGGATCAAGATTATGCAGGATGCCATGTAACCCAGGGCCTGCAGGACTTTCCTTGCAGTAAACTGAGTTTGTCTTGTCAAAGTCATGAAATAATCTGGAAGTTGTTTTTGTTTTTCTTCTGTGAGAAAAGCCATCTGAGTGATTGTGTCCAGATCCGCACCCAAAAAGGTTATCCTTTGGGATGGCACTAGTCTTGATTTTTGGATGTTGACTATGTATCCCAAGGCCTGTAGCAGGTGTATGACATAGGCCAAGTCCTTTAACAATTTTGTCTTGTTGTCTGCTTGTATTAGGCAGTCGTCCAGGTATTGAATTCCCTGAAGTCTGCAATGTGCAATTACTGATGCCAGGCATTTCGTGAATACTCTGGGCGCAGTAGATAAGCCAAAGGGCAATGCTGAGAATTGATAATGCTCTGATCCTGCAAGAAATCTGAGGTGTCTTCTGCAATCTGGTCAGATAGGGACGTGCAGGTATGCCTCCTTGAGATCTAGAGTCACCAGCCAAGACTCCTTGCCCAACATGGGAAGAAGTTGCTGTAGGGTCAGCATTTTGAATTTTGGCACAATGAGAAATGTGTTCAGTGCGGACAAGTCGAGAATAGGCCTCCATTGGTTTTCTTTTCTTGGTACAAGGAATAGTCTGGAGTAAAATCCTTGGCCTTGTTCCATAGATGGTACCCTTTCTATCGCTTTCATCTGAAGTAAATTGTTGATTTGTCTTAAAGCCTCTGCCTTCTGGTTTGGTGGAAGGTTTGGCATTCCGCTCCTTTTTGGTAAAGTGTGGAAGTGAAACCTGTATCCTTGGTGTATTGCTTGCAATGTCCATGTGTCCTTTGTAATGCAATGCCAGTTTATCGAGAATAAAGCCAGCTTTCCGCCCAAGGGAGCTTCCAGTTGATCCCTGGTAGGCGGAATCAGAGTCAAGTGATTGTGTCTGTCCTGTGGTAGTGGTTGTAGTTGCAGCTGTGGCACTACTCCTCTGGTTGGCAGGCTGCCACTGACTGCCCCTGTAGGCACCCTTTGATTGACCTCTGCCTCTAGGGCGTCTATTCCTGCCCCTCTGTGCTCTGGAGGTGTCTGGAAAGGACCAATTCTTTGTAGGCCAGTTTCTGCTGAACCTCGAAGGTTGGACCTGCAGGAATTCCTTTACTGTTTGCACAGATTTTGCTTTTTCTTCCACCTTCTTTAGAATCTCCTGTGCAGGGGAGCCAAATAAATTTTGTTTCTCCATTGGAGCATAGAGGAGTTTAGCCTTGACATGGTCTGGCAAGGATTGCTCTTTTAGCCAGGCATGCCTACGAATTACTGCCCCAGTCATAGCTGATCTAAATGAAGCCTCCAGTGCATCATAGCCACATTTTAAGAAATGATTACTGACCTGCTGAGAGTTGTGTACCAAATCCTGAAGGGATTTACGGACTAAAGGTTCAGGAGAAGAAAGCTTCTTATTCAGCTGATCTAACAAAAATTCTTGGTACTGTATCATATGGAATTGACAGTTTAATGCCCTGGCAGAAAGAGTAGCAGATGTATAAACCTTTTTACCCCATCTCTCTAATGCTCTAGACTCTCTTTCAGAGAGTAGGGGATTTTTGGCAGTAGCAGCTGCAACCCCTTTTGGGCCCCGAGAGATTGTTTCTGGGTCTGCAGCATGGGCTTTATACAGGTGGAAGTGAGAATCCGGGACCCTGTAATATCTGTCAGGTTTGGCAGGGACCGGGGGAAGAGAATCAGGTGCAGTACTGACATCATTATACACATCATCAATCACAGTTAGAACAGGTGGTATGGCTAAGGGCCTATGCTGGGGCAAATGCAAAAATGTCCTTAATCTTTTTCTAGAATCAGAAAAATCCTGACCCTGCCATTAAAAGTGCTCCCTCATGGAGTGCAAAGTCTCCCCAAAGGAAAATTCTTCAGGTGGGGAGGCCGAAGGAATAGAATCTTCTGCATCTGAATCCTCATAAGGCGAGTAGGCCCCTTCCTGATGGTCTGACAAATCAGATCCATCCGAGGAGTAATCAGAGGAGAGAGGTTCAGAGGGATCAGTCCTGGGCCTTTTGTCAGGTGGAGGTTGGGAGGCCCCGTCTGGGTGAGGTTGGGAACTCCAAACCAATAAAGCCAGCAGCTGTTGGTACCAAAATACAGATAATTTATTACATGATAACTGAGAGACAAATCCCTCAGATGTCAGATATACAATACAGACCGCTCGACAGAGCCTTCCTCAGTGAAAAAATTTTTTTAAATGTCTGCTCACAAAAGCTCCAAACACAGTATATATATTGGCAAAAACCAATCACAGTAAATAATGCACTATATAAGCATAGTTTAAAACATACTACAGCTAGTTTTATGTTTTGCATTATTGATTACATCAAGGGTAAATGTCAGGATAAAATAAAGTGGCATGAATTGCTGACTTCCAAAGAGAGGAAATGGATAATAAAACTTGGGGCAATGTTTCCACCTGGTCTTAATGACCAATTGTGACTTGTTAATCATGATTGGTTAATTATTTACTGTGATTGGTTTTTGCCAATATATATACTGTGTTTGGAGCTTTTGTGAGCAGACATTTAAAAAAATTTTTTCACTGAGGAAGGCTCTGTCGAGCCGAAACCGGTCTGTATTGTATATCTGACATCTGAGGGATTTGTCTCTCAGTTATCATGTAATAAATTATCTGTATTTTGGTACCAACAGCTGCTGGCTTTATTGGTTTGGACTTGTCATGTTTTTTGCCGTGCAGCGGTCTATCGTGCATCCTTTTTGGACTTGAGGTTGGGAACCCCTAATTAAGGATATAAGGTCCTCAGCAAGACTGAGAATCTGAGAACTTGAGGAAGGCCTCTGTGAAGTAGATTTGGCAGGCAAAGCTTTTGAAAGTTTGGCAGCTTTAGCCCTGGAGAAGGCCTTAATAGACATAGAAGCTGGAGGCCTAGCTGCCCCACGTGCAGGTGTAGAAACGTCCAAAGGAATGGTGTCGGACAATTCTTGAGCACTAGCTTCGGTAGGGATTTCTGAAGCCGACTCAGCCGGGGCCTCTCTGGCCTCGGTTGTCGGAGGTATGGTTTCGGTCGTAATAAGAACAGAGGACTCTGTTTCAGCCGAAACAGAGACACTCACGGTAGGCCTAGCCGTGGTTTCAGCCGAAACCGCGGGCCGCGAGTGTCGGTCCTTTTCCTTGCGTTTTTGGCCATATGTGTAGTCGGAGTCTCAGACGGCATTTTATATGCAAAATCGGTTCCAAAAAATTCTTCTGCAAACTCCGACCGACGTCTAAGAGTCCGTCGGTTGAAGGAGGCACAGGCTAAACAAGCTGATACGTCGTGGTCTGGGCCTAAGCAAGGAAGGCAGTAAGAATGGAAATCCTTATGAGGTATTTGTTTCCCACAAGTTAAACAATTATTTACTTTGTCTGACATCGGCTGAGGCAAGAAAGAGTCCCCAACGGGGTACTTAGCTTTTTTCGAAGTCTTCGGTAGCTGAAATCTCTGGATCTGACCGACCGGCACTTGCGAACAGCTTCTGCTTCGTGCACCGCGCGGCAAGAAAGACTGAGGAAAATGGCGTCGGCTGATGCCTTTATACCCCAGAAGCTCTGACGTTGGGGAAAGTGCGACATCAGCCGAGGCCAGACCCAGACTTTGGAATCCGGCCGACCGAAGGGCTGCCTGAGGCAGGACAACCCATATGTTATGACTGCAGATGCATCCTTGAAGGACATCCCTATCTTTGCGAAAAATTAAATAAGGAGAACGAATGGAAAGAACCTGTAATTCTGATACCTTCCTAGCTGAGGTAATGGCGATCAAGAAAATTGTTTTCCAAGTCAAAAATTTTAGAGCACAATAACTACCTAGTTCAAACAGAGGAAGAATAAAGGCAGCGAGGACTAAATTTAGATCCCAAGGAGGAAGTGGTTCTCTTATCGGGGGGTCTCAAAAGGATAGTACCCCTCAGAAAAGCTTTGCATAGCCAGTGGGACATAACATTGGAACCCATTTCTCCCACATGAAAGTTGGAATTAGCAGCCAACTGAACTCGGATAGCTGCTGCTCCTTGGTTAAAAGTTTCAGCCAGGAATTCTAGGATCTTTGAAATGGGTGTAGTAAAAGGATCAATATTATTTTTGTCAGCCCAACAAGAGAACCATTTCCATTTGCTAGTATACAGTTTTCTCGCAGAAGATTTGAGACAGGAAATTAGAATATGTTGTACTACTGGGGAGATGTCAGGAAGCCTAGCTAAGCCAGGAAGTAGAGGAACTAAGCTGTCAGCTTGAGGGTCTGTAAGGAAGGATGGAGTGTGCCCGACTGATGCATCAGCAGATCCGAAGCTGGGTCCAGGATCCAAGGCTCCTCCAGAAGATGGGGCCATAGAAACGGAAACCAGATTTGACGAGGCCAGTAGGGGGCAATGAGAATTAGCTGGTGACCCACCGATTTTGCTTTCTGAAGAACCTTGGGAATCTAGAGGGAATGGTGGAAAGGCATGCAAAAGTCCCGGGGGCCAATCGTGAACAAGTGCATCCCTAGTTGACTGTCCTGGGGGGAGGGGGGAGAGAGATAGGGCGAAATAGCTGCTGCCTTTGGCACTGATGGATGTGGCAAAAAGATCGCAGCAAGGTTGGCCCCACTTGTGAAAAATCTGGTTCGCAATGTCCTGTTTCAGGAACCACTTGTGAGGCAGAAGTACAGCCCTGGTTAGTTTGTCCTCTATCATGTTGGATTTCCCTGGAATGTGCGTCACATCGCCCATTGGCCATACTCTTAGGGCCTCTCGACGTAAGGGTTAGGATCTGGTTCCACCTTCCTTGGTGTACCATACCACTGACATGTTGTCCATCTGAATTGCAATCATCCCTGTGGGGAGAGAGCAGTAAAGTGTTTGCAATGCCAGAAGTACCACTCTCATCTCGAGGACATTTATGAGCAAGTGGTACTCGTGTTGTTGCCAAGTTCCATGAACAGTCTGTCACAGATAATGACCCCCCCGACCCTATCTGGGAAGCGTCTGTGGTCACTGTGGCCACTGGTTGGTGGAGGATGAATGGTCTGCCTATCGTCAGCTGGGTGGACTGATGCCACCATTTTAGGTCCTTCTTGCAGGTCTCCATGATGAGAATTTCGTGGGACATGTGTAGTTCTTGTATGGACCAATAAGCAAACAGGAGCCACTGTAATAACCTCATGTGGAAGCGCGCCAAGGGAAAGTACAGTTTTGTACCTACCATAAATGTAGATGTCCGAACAGGATAGCATCTGCAGTCATAACAAATGGGTTGTCCTGTCGTCAGGCAGCCCTTCGGTCGGCCGGATTCCAAAGTCTGGGTCCGGCTTCGGCTGATGTCGCACTTCACCCGACGTCATCTCTGCTGGTCTTCGGGTATAAAAGCATCAGCCGACGCCATTTTCCTCAGTGTTTCTTGCCCCAGATGCCAGTTGCCCTCTTGGAAAGCTAAATTTTGGATAAATGCCAATGTTTCCAAAATAGTAGAAGGCAAACACAAAAAATAAGCATGTATGTACATATATACAAACAAATACACCATAACAGACTCCCCCCCCAGCTAGCTATTAGGAGGGTAAATACCCTAGGAGTACCACAGAGGGGAAGGAGGGTGGGTAATCCTGACTGCAGATGCTATCCTGTTCGGACATCTACATTTATGGTAGGTACAAAACTGTACTATGTCCTTTCAAGGATGCATCTGCAGTCATAACAAATGGGTAGAATACCATAGCCAAACTAGGGGAGGAGGAAGAAGAATTATGGTGTAGTTAGGATCCCTTGCAATACAGCAGTGGCAAACCCTGCTCGGGATCTAGAGTATAGAGGTAAATTATAATGCTTGGCAAATGTATGCACGGAGGTCCAAGTAGCCGCC
Organism: Protopterus annectens; assembly: GCF_019279795.1. Taxonomy (NCBI): domain Eukaryota; kingdom Metazoa; phylum Chordata; order Ceratodontiformes; family Protopteridae; genus Protopterus; species Protopterus annectens. The sequence continues at coordinate 6,824,265 of NC_056733.1, read as the reverse complement.
TCAATAATGTCCTTGGTCGCCACTCCTCGTAAGAAAGCTGTGGTAGTGGCTGTAGCCCTTGTAGAATGAGGTCTTATGTTCTGTGGAACTGGTTTTACATGGTAGGAGTAACAGAATCTTATGCAATTTCCTATCCATTTGGAGATTGTCTGTTTGGAAATTGCTTTTCCTTCCCTTCCTGTTGCATAGGCTACTAAAAGCTGGTCAGTTTTTCTGTTACTTTTGGTTCTGTCCAGGTAGTAGCGTAACTGTCTATGTACATCCAAGGTATGCAGCAGCCTTTCCCCCCTGTTCTGTGGATTGGGAAAGAAGGTAGGTAGGTGGATTGCCTGGTTTAAAGACACTCTGGATACCACCTTAGGCATAAATGTAGGATTAGTTCTCATGGACACTCTATCTTGATGGAAGATTAGGAAGGGTTGTACTGCCATTAAGGCCTGTAGTTCCGAAACCCTCCTTGCTGAAGTAATTGCCAGTAGGAAAGCAGTTTTCCATGATAGGTGTTGAAGATCTGCTGTTGCTGCTGGTTCAAATGGAGGGAGTGTCAATTTTTCTAGCACAAAGTTCAAGTCCCATGCTGGTAATGGTGGTTTCCTAGGAGGTTTTACATTCTTGATCACTCTGAGGAATTGCCTGAGTAGAGGATGCGAAAAGACAGGTGGATCGAAGCTGTATTCTGCGGAAATAGCTGATGCATGTATCTTGATGGAGGTATAGGACAGGCCCGTATGTAAAAGCTCTGCCAAGTACTCCAGGATGTTAGCAATATCTATGTTCGACACATCTTTTCCTCTTTCAGTACTCCAAATGACAAACCTTTTCCATTTTCCTGCATAGTTCCTTCTTGTTGAAGGTCTGCGGGCTTCAAGGATAATGTCTTTAACCCTTTGGGATAAGTCTGGGTTAGTTGCTGTTATGTGATGTTCCAGGCAGTCAGTTGCAAGGTTTTTAGGTTTGGGTGCATGGTGTTGTAGTTGTTCTGAGTTAACATCAAAGGCATCAGGGGTATTGACCACATTCTCCCCCGAGACATGCTCCTCAGCAAAGGATACCAGTGTTGTCTTGGCCAATTTGGAGCTATCAGAATTATCCTTGGACGTTCCTCTTTGATTTTCAGTAGTACCTTGTGCATCAAAGGAAGAGGTGGAAATGCATATGCTGTCAGGCCTTTCCAACTGAAGGATAGAGAGTCCACCTTCCATGCAAGTGGGTGGCATGTCCTTGTGCAGAATTTTTTGAGCTGGTGATGGGGATGCGAATAGGTCTATTTGTGGCATTCCCCATTTCTTTGTGATGGCCTTGAAGATGTCCGGGTGTAGCATCCATTCGTGAGCATCCGAGGTGGTTCTGCTTAACATGTCTGCTAGGGTGTTTTCTTTTCCCGGCACAAATATTGCCTGTAACTGGATGTTGTAGCTCAGAGCCATATTCCAAAGGTCCAGAGTCATTCTGCATAGGGGGTATGAATGAGTGCCTCCCTGTTTGTTGATGTACCACATGACTGTGGTGTTCTCTGTCCTTATCATTAAATGGCCTTCTTTGAGGAATGGTCTGAATTTCTGGATTGCTAGTTTTACTGCCAGCATTTCTTTTTGGTTTATGTGCAGGTGCAGCTGGTCTGGAGTCCACAATCCTTGTATGCACTTGTTCAACATGTGAGCCCCCCAGCCTAGGTCTGAGGCGTCCGTTGTGATGGTTTGGTTTGCTTGAAAGTTGTGGAAGGGCAAGCCTGGGTTTGACTGGCATGCTTGAGCCCACCATAGGAACTCTTGTTTCAGGCATGGGATTAGTGGGATTTCGGTTTCTAAGCTGTGCCTGTGTTCAGACCATAAATTCTTTAGGTACCACTGTAGCTTTCTCATATGCAGTCTGGCATGGGGGACCAGGATTATGCATGATGCCATGAAGCCCAAGGCCTGCAGTACTTTTCTTGCTGTTAGTTTGTTCTGCTTTGTTAATGCCAAGAAGTAAAGAGGGAGTTGTTCTTGTTTTTCTGCAGTTAGGAATGCCATTTGTTTTACTGTGTCCAATTCCGCACCCAAGAATGTTCTTGTCTGGGATGGTATCAATCTTGACTTTTTTAAACTGACTGTGTATCCCAGGGCTTGTAGTAAGCAAATGACTCTTTGTAAATCTGTTGTCAGCTTGCTTTTGTTGTCCGCTTGTAACAGGCAGTCGTCCAGGTATGGATAAATTTGGATTCCGTGTAGCCTGCAATGAGCGATTACTGATGCCAGGCATTTTGTGAATACTCTGGGCGCAGTAGATAAGCCAAAGGGCAATGCTGAGAATTGATAATGCTCTGATCCTGCAAGAAATCTGAGGTATCTTCTGCAATTTGGTCGTATGGGGACGTGCAGGTATGCCTCCTTGAGATCTAGAGTTACCAGCCAACACTCCTTGCCCAGCATGGGAAGAAGTTGCTGTAGGGTCAGCATTTTGAATTTTGGGACAATGATGTATGTGTTTAAGACGGACAGGTCGAGAATAGGTCTCCAACTTTTCTCTTTCTTGGTACTAGGAAGAGTCTGGAGTAGAATCCTTTGCCCTGTTGTGTTATTGGTACTCTTTCCACAGCTCTCATCTTTGTTAATTGAGCTATCTGCTTTAGAGCTTCTGTTTTTTGATTTGGAGGTAGGTTTGGCATTCCTCTTTTACTGGTAAGGTGTGGAAGTGGAACCTGTAGCCTTGGTCTATGGTTTGCAAAATCCACTTGTCTTTTGTGATATAGTGCCAATTTTTCGAAAATAAGGCTAACTTTCCGCCTAAAGGTGCTGCTATTTGCTCCCTGGTAGGCGGTGTCAGAGCCAAGTCACTGTGATTGTCCTGTTGCAGTGGCTGTGGTTGTGTCTGTGCCTCGCTGGTTATTGCCTTGCCACTGGCGGCCTCTATAGGCACCTCCTCTGGATTGATTTCTGCCTCTAGAGCGTCTATTCCTGCCTCTTTGAGATTTTGAGGAGTCTGGAAAGGACCAATTTTTGGCAGGCCAGTTCCTGCTAAACCTTGGGGGCTGAACCTGTAAGAAATCCTTAACTGTTTGTACAGATTTTGCCTTCTCTTCCATTTTCTTCATTACTTGCTGAGCAGGGGTACCAAATAGACTGGCCTTATCCATAGGAGCATCTAACAGCTTTGCTTTAACATGATCCGGCAAGACCTGTTCTTTCAACCATGCATGCCTTCTTATCACTGTGCCAGTCATGGCTGATCTAAATGAAGCCTCCAGTGCATCATAGCCACATTTTAAAGAATGGTTACTAACCTGCTGAATGTTATTCACCATTTCTAAAACATATTTCTTATCTAAGGAGTCATCAGAGGACAGCTTCTTAGTTAACTGATCAAGCATAAACTCTTGGTATTGGATCATGTGAAACTGACAGTTTAAAGCTCTAGCTGAGAGAGTAGCAGAGGTGTAAACTTTTTTCCCCCATCTCTCTAAGGACCTGGATTCCCTTTCAGAAGGGAGAGGGTTTTTTGCTGAGGTCGAAGCTACTGCCTTAGGCCGCTGGGATATAGTCTCAGGATCGGCAAGAGGGGCCTTGTATAGGTGGTGATGAGTGTCTGGCACCCTGTAAAATCTATCTGGTTTGGCAGGGGCTGGAGGTAAAGTATCAGGAGCAGTGCAAACATTAAATGCATCATCCACAACAGGCAGAACTGGAGGTATAGCTAAGGGCCTATGTTGTTTTAAGTGCAGAAAGGTCCTAAGCCTTTTTCTTGAATCTGAGAAATCTTGTCCCTGCCATTGGAATTGTTCTCTCATGGCATGTAAGGTTTCCCCAAAGGAAAATTCCTCTGGTGGAGAGGCAGATGGAATGGATTCTTCAGCATCGGAATCTTCATAAGTAGAAAAAGGAGCCTCTGGCTGATCTGTAATGTCTGAGTCATCCGAAGAATCATCAGAGGACACTGGCTCGGGGGGCTCTGCTCTAGGTCTCTTTTCTGGAGGCTGAGAGGCCCTGTCTGGGTGAGATTGGGATCCCCTAATTAAGGAGATTAAATCCTCTGCCAGAGTAAGCAATTGTGAACTAGAAGTGGGCCTGTGTGAGGGGGCCTTAACAGGCACTGATTTAACAGTTTTGGCTGCTTTAGCCCTGGCAAAGGCCTTTATAGACATGGCTGCAGGAGGCCTAGCAGCACCACGTGCTGGGGTAGAGACATCCAAAGGGATGGTGTCTGATAATTCACTAGGAACCACAGTAGTAGGCAAAACTTCAGAGGCCGATTCAACTAAGGTAGCAGGAGCCTCAGTAGTAGTCATGGATTCGGCTGAAGATTGACCCGTTTTCTCGGTTTCGGCCGAAACAGAGACACTCACGGCTTGCTTAACCGTGGTTTCGGCAGAAACCGCGGACCGCGAGTGTCGGTCCTTTTCTTTGCGTTTTTTAACAATTTGGGTAGTCGGAGGATCCGACGGCATAATGTATGCAAAATCTGAGCCGAAAAACTGTTCAGCAAACTCCGACCGACGCCTAAGCGTTCGTCGGTTGAAGGAAGCACAGGCTAAACAGGCTGCTACGTCGTGGTCTGGGCCTAAACAAGGTAGGCAGTAAGAGTGGAAATCTTTATGAGGTATTTGTTTCCCACAAGTTAAACAGTTATTTACTTATTCTGACATCGGCTGAGGCAAGAAAGAGTCCCCAACGGGGTACTTAGCTTTTTAGAAGTCTTCGAAGTAGTATTCGGTAGTAGTAATCTCTGGATCTGACCGACCGGCACTTGCGAACAGCTTCTGCTTCGGGCGCCACGCGGCAAGAAAGACTGAGGAAAATGGCGTCGGCTGATGCTTTTATACCCAAAGACCAGCAGAGATGACGTCGGGTGAAGTGCGACATCAGCCGAAGCCGGACCCAGACTTTGGAATCCGGCCGACCGAAGGGCTGCCTGACGACAAGACAACCCATTTGTTATGACTGCAGATGCATCCTTGAAGGACATCTAGTGTTATTGCTGCCGCCATTGAGCCAGGACTTTCAGAACAAATCTTGCTCGAGTCTTTTTTTTCTCCCGATTAAAGTTGCAACTTGGTGTCGAATGGTCGACACCCTCTCCTGAGACAATTTTGCCATCATGTCTTTGGTGTCTAGATCTGCTCCTATAAATGTAATATATTGACAGGGCAACAAGGCAGACTTTTCATAGTTTATAGTGATCCCCAGCTGAGAGCAGTGGTGGAGTGTGGTGTTCCTTGTCTCAGTGAGTCGATGCTCGGTGGTGGCGGTAAAGAGCCTCTCATCCAGATATGGAAACACCCGGAATCCTAGATGCCTCAGATGTGCTGTGACTACTACCATGTATTTGTTGAACACCCTGGGGGCTGTGGTGAGGTCAAAGGGCAGAGCTCTGAACTGGTAGTGACTGGCTCCCAGCCGGAAGCGTAGAAATCTCCTGAATCTCCTGTCTATCTTGATATGGTAGTGCACAACCAATTGTCCTTTCCCAGAAAGAGAAGTATGGACTGCAGAGTCACCATCCGGAACTTTGTCTTTTTGACAGACTTGTTGAGTCTGCTGAGGTCCAAAATGGGCCTCCAGTCCCCTGTTTTCTTTTATACTAAAAAGAACCTTGAGTAAGTTCCAGACCCGATTTGGTCTGCTGGGACTTCTTGGATGACTCTTTTTCTTAGCAACTTTTGTACTTCGAGTTGCTTGTTCCCTTAGAGTGGGTAGCACATCTGGGATGGATTTTTGTTTTTTTGGGAAGAGGTGGCATGGAGAAAAGAATACTGTATCCCCTGGATATTATCGACTAGACCCATGTGTCTTTTGTGACATTTTGCCAAGCTTCTGGGTACAGTGACAATCTTCCCCCAACTACCTCCAGCGGTGGACAGGTGGGCCTCCTTTCAGGAGTGCTGGAAGGGCCTACCAGAGAATGTATCTCTTGTCACCCTGACTCTGCGGACCCTCTCTGCTGCGAGGGCAGCGGCTCCCATTATTATTCCCCCTCTGCCCCGGGGGGAAAACTCACCACATGCATCAGGCGAAGCTCCCTGGGATTTCCGGAACCACATTTTTCCACCTTTTTGACCTTTGGGATAAGGTCTAGAAGGCGCAGAAAAACGTACTCCCATGGTAGAGAGAGTCTTGACATCCTGCTTGCACCTACAGTCTTTTTTACCTTAGGCCCGAACAACGAACGAGCCATCTAAAGGGCATTAATAAAGGAGGACTTGAAAGGTTCCGCAAATTGACAAAGGCGCATCCAGGAATGTCTCCCTAAGGCGACCCCTGTGTCTGCAGCCCTGCTCGCTCCATTGGCTGCATAGGAGATAAGGCGCATGGAGGAGTTAACTACTGAAGAGAAGGTCGCAAGCTGAAAAGCAGTTTTATCTGCAGCTCCCGTAGCTGTAGGATCCTGTAGGGTATCTCCTAGCTCTTTCAGGAGATCCCTCTGAAGACGGGTAAAATGGGATAAATAATTCAGTGACCTGAGATTAAAGGCCGCTGAAGAAAAGACACGGTTCCGGTATCTGTTCATCGTATGGGACTCTCTTTTCGACAGATGCACAGAAGTAGAAATCTCTGCTAATTCCTTCTTAGTGGCTGCCGCCACCACCATAACATCAACTGACACGCCCTTAGTTAGGAATGTTTTGTTATCTGGTGCAATTATGAACTGATTGGGCCTCCGTGGAACTGGTTACATCGATTCCGGAGAGCTCCACACCTTTTGACTTACTACCCCTAATAGGGGATCGAAGGGCAAAGACACCCAAGAGGTGGAGGGTTGGAAACCGAATGCTTCCAGGTACACAGACTTGTCCTCAGAAGGGGAAAGGGATTTCCAGCCACCCTTCTCCTTGAGGATTTCCAGGATGTCTGAGTATGAGACATCCTCAGAGGGGGACTGTGGGGACCCTTCTGATTCCTCCAAGTCTATGTCCGATGTCAGTGACTCAGGGGAGTCCACATGCTTCCTCTTACATGTTCTCTTCCAAGGGACCTCCTCAGGGGGATGCTCTGGGGAGATTTCAGAAGAGGGGAGGTCACTCAATGGGGTATCCTGGGGCACTGGTTCCCTACGCTTAGAATGGCGCGGTGGTAAGAAAGAAGACACTGGCTCCATAGGGGACAGAGTAGCTGAAGCCGAGGGAGGAGGTATCTGAGACAGCACACTCATCACCTCGAAGGCACCACGATCCTAGTCCGAGAGGTCCCCATCTCCGAAAAGTCAAAAGACCTCTCCTGCACGGAGGGCGATGGCTCTGAGGCCAATGTGTGAGCCGAGCTCACCTGTGCCGAAGCTCCAAGAGGGAGAGTGAGATCAGACAAGGGTCCAATGCCCCCCCCCCCGGAGCTGATGGAGTGTCGGCTCCTAGATCCCTCGATAGGAGGAGGTATTGAGGAGATTGGAGTGGATGTTGGAACCGAGAGACCAGAGGATTCAGAACAGACAGATGTTATTCGTGTTTCACTGTTGCAGTCATAACTGTGGCGTGCTCCTGCCGGCAGGCAGCCCGAGGTTGGCCAGAATCCCAAAGTCTGGGTCCGGCGTCGGCTGTACAAGCTAGTACCCTGACGTCAGTACGCTTTGGTACATAGCCCTCAGCCGACGCCATCTTCTCTAGTCTTTCTTGCCGTACGGTGGAAAGCAGCTCGCAAGTCGTTGGTTGGTGATTTTCGAACAGCGTATTTTGTTGTCGATCCGAAGTTCTTACTTCTCTTCTCAAAGCTAAGTACCCCGTTGGGGAATCTTTTTCTTGTTCCTCCGATGTCAGAAAAAGTTAATAATTGTATAACGTGTGGGAAACAAATACCTCATAAAGATTTCCACTCTTACTGTCTACCTTGCTTAGGCCCTGACCACGACGTTTCTTGTTGTCGGTTCTGTGCCATGTTCAACTCTCGTACTATCAAGCGCAGGTACGATTGGGCTCTAAATTATTTTGGCAGACGCTTCAATTATAGAATGTCGTCAGACACTACCGGAATTCAAAAGAAGCGCAAAGACAAAGACAGGCCTCCGAGGTCCAAACAGAACTCGTTGCAGCTGGAGCCAGCGTCCGGTTCGGCTGTCGTCAGTGAGGCACTTTTGCAGCCCCTGTCGTCCGCCACTTCTGAACCGATGGCCGATACGGACTCCCATGGGGAGCCATCAAGGCCTACTATTTTAACTGCTGCAGGACCTTCGGACGTCGCTCCCTCAGATGGGTCCGGAACCGCTGTGCAGGTACCGGCTTCTGAGGGGGTTTTCAGGCCTACTCACATCACTATTTCAAAGGCAAAGACAAAGACTCCTGTTAAGTCTAAAGTTCCTGCTCAAGCTGCTTCTGAATCTACTCCCAGGACACAGAAGCAATTATTAAAGATGGCTGAAGATTTGCTTACAATGATTAGGGGTTCTCACCCCCCTCCTGAGAAAAGGCCTCGACAGGATGTTACTCTGGATTCCTCTGACCAGGCTTCTGTATCTTCTGTCTCTTCCTCAGATCAGGACTATTCTTTTCCTCCTTATGAGGATTCGGATGCTGAGGACTCCTTACCCTCGGCCTCTCCGCCTGAGGATTTCTCTTTTGGGGAAACCTTGCATGAGATGAGGGAACATTTTCATTGGGAAGGACAGGAGTATTCTGCTTCCAAGAAAAGGCTTAGAGAATTTCTTCTTCTTCCTCAGCATAGGCCTTTAGCTATCCCTCCTGTTTTGGACATTGTAGATGATGCTTTTTCTGAGGCTAATTTGAATCCTGATTCCATGCCTCCTGCTCCTTCTAAGCCTGATAGATTTTAAAGGGTTCCTGACTCTCATTTATTCTTATTTAAGAACCCTTCTGCGGATCCTGAAACTATTTCTCAGGGCTCTAAGGCTGCTAAGGTTGCTACTTCTAAAAATCCTATTCCCTCTGAGAAGGATTCTCGTGCTTTAGACAGGTGGGGAAAAAGGTATATACTTCTGCTACCCTGTCTGTAAGGGCTTTAAATTGCCAGTTTCATATGTTTAAGTATCAGCAATTTCTTTTGTCTGTTTTAAAGCAAAGCTTGCTTCCCTTCCTGCATGTGCAGAGGATAAGGAACTTCAGGATGTCTTGCATGCTACTGAACAAGTGAACAAACATAGTTTACATTGTGGTTTTGATGCTTTGGATGCTTCTTGCAGGGCTGCAGCCTCTGGTACTGTTATCAGGAGACATGCCTGGCTTCGTGAACAAAGTTTACCTGAACAGGTTAAGGCTAAGTTATTAGATGCCCCTGTTCAACATGATGTTCTTTTTGGATCCAAGGCTGAGGAAGTTATTAAAAAGATGGAAGAAAAGGCAAAATCTATGCAGACTGTAAAAGATTTCTTGCAAGTTCAGCCTCCTAGATTTTCCAGGAATTGGCCCTCTAAAAATTGGTCCTTTCCCACGTCTGACAGGCCTCAAAGGGGAAGATATAGACGCTTCAGAGGTCGTGGTCAAGGTTTGGCCTCTTACAGATCTAGACAATGGACTGCTTCTTCACCTAGAAGGGGAGAAAACAGATCCCAATCTCAAAGAAAGCAAACTCAATGACTCTCTCTTGGTTGGGCTACAGGACCCCTTCACCTGGATGCCCCTCTCAGAGGAAAACTGTCTCTTTTTTACAGAAATTGGACTCATATTACCCAGGACAGATGGGTATTGGACGTGATTTTAAAAGGTTACAAATTCCACTTTCATACTTTGCAAGGGCTCACGGTTGGCCAGATCTGCCAAAACATCAATGGTCAGAGGCCTTAAATCAAGTGGATGCTCTTCTGGCCATGAGAGCCATAGAGCCTGTTCCACTCTCGGAGATGGGAAAAGGTTTTTATTCAAGACTGTTTCTGGTTCCAAGAAAACAAAACTCATGGAGACCTATTCTGGACCTTTCTGTGTTAAACACCTTTTTGGAAATTCCAAAATTCAAGATGCTTACTCTGCAGCAACTAATTCCAATACTCTCTCAGGACGCCTGGATGGTGACATTGGACTTAAAGGAAGCCTACTTACACATTCCCATTAGGCAGGAACGCAGGAAATTCCTCAGGTTCAAGGCAGGTTCGAGGCACTTTCAATTCTCTGTACTGCCCTTTGGTTTATCTACTGCGCCCAGAGTCTTTACCAAGTGCCTGGCACCAGTAGTGGCTTATTGCAGACTTCAGGGGATCCAGATTTACCCCTATTTGGACGACTGCCTTAGTCAGGCAGACAGCAAAGATCTTCTACTTCAACCTTACAAAGGGCCTTCCTCACTCCAGAACAACAAACACAACTGGCTTCTATTTTCAGCACCTTGGCAACTCTATCTCAGCTCACTGCAAGGAAATTCCTGCAGACTCTGGGCTACATGGCTTCCTGCATTCTGTTGATTCCAAACGCAAGGCTTCATATGAGAAAGCTTCAATGGTATCTGAAAAGTGTATGGTCACAGCATTACCACAATCTGGATATTCTGATTCCTCTGATCCCCTGCCTCCAGAGGGAGTTCCTCTGGTGGTCCAGGGTATGTGCTTTAAACGAAGGAAAGCCTTTTCGTCTACCTCAACCTACTCAAATCCTAACCACGGACGCCTCGGATTATGCTTGGGGAGCACACTTTCTAGACAATTGCCAGCAGGGAACCTGGACAAAGGACCATCTTCACTGGCACATCAATCTGAAGGAAATGTTGGCAGTTCAAAATGCTCTTCTAGCCTTCAAGAACCTTTTGCAACCAGGGCCTCTGCTAATTCGCACAGACAACACCACGGTCATGTGGTACATCAACAAGCAAGGGGGGTTCTCATTCGCACCCCCTTTGCAGACTAGCTATGGCTTTATGGGACACAGCTCTAAATTTGAATCTACATCTCCAGGCTCAATTCATTCCAGGGGAACAGAATCTCTTAGCAGACAGCCTGAGCAGAAACATTTCAGATCCTCACGAATGGATGCTAGACACCAACTTATTCAACAGGATTACTGCAGTTTGGGGATGTCCCCAGATAGATCTGTTTGTATCCCATCTCAATCATCAGCTGCCTCGCTTTTGCACCAGGTCCTTCCACAAAACAGCTTGGAAAGTGGATGCCCTGTCCTTCAGCTGGAGAAGCCTTTCAGGATATGCCTTCCCTCCTCTTCCTCTACTACCTCGGTATTACTGAAGATAAAACAGGACAAGCCCAAGTTCCTCATCTTGATTGCTCCAAATTGGCCTTGACAGTTTTGGTATCCAACTTTAAAGCACCTGTTCTTGGAGCCTCCTTGGATTCTCCCTCTGAACCCTTCTCTTCTGTCCCAGCATCAGGGTCAGTTACTACATTCCAATCTCAAGACCCTTTGCCTGGCAGCTTGGCTCTTCAAAGGAATTTGATTTGCTCTAGTCTTCCCAAACAAGTTTTGGATGTTCTTCTGGAAGCTAGACGGCCTAGCACTAGGAAATCCTATGCCTCTAAATGGAAGAGGTTTTGTATTTGGATGCAGGACCGAGGCTCGGATCCTCTGGTACCTGATCTCTCTTCTATTTTGCTTTACCTTTCGGATCTTTTATCTAAAGGACTTTCATTTTCTTCCATTAAGATTCATGCTTCTGCTATTTCTGCTCATTTCAATTCTGATCCTCCTGTTTTTTCTCATCCTTTGGTGAGACAATTCTTGAGAGGGGCTAAAAATTTGCGGCCTCCCAGGACCCCTCCTGTTCCTGCCTGGGATCTTAATTATGTTTTAGAAAAACTTACTTTGCCTCCTTTTGAGCCTGCTGCATCTTCAGATATTAAGTTTTTATCTTGGAAGACTGTTCTTTTATTAGCATTGACTTCTGCTAGAAGGGTCTCAGAGTTGCAAGCTCTCATGGCTGTGGAACCATACCTTATTTTCCATCAGGACAGAGTATCCTTGAGGACCAATCCTACTTTCATGCCTAAGGTGATTTCGAAAGTGGCTTTAAATCAGACAATTCACCTTCCTACTTTCTTTCCTAATCCTCAAAATAAAGGGGAAAGGATTTTGCATTCATTGGATGTACACAGACAGTTACGATTTTACCTGGACAAGACTAAAGAGTTCAGAAAGTCTAATCAATTGTTTGTTTCTTTTGCCTCCAGTTCTCTTGGAAAACCTATTTCTAAACAAACTATTTCCAAATGGATTGCTTACGGAATCAGATTTTGGTACACTCATCATGGGAAACAGTTTCCAGGTACCATTAGAAGTCATTGTACTAGAGCAGCTGCCACTTCTACAGCTTTCCTCAGAGGAGTTCCTACCAAGGATATCTTGGAAGCTGCCACTTGGAGTTCTGTGCATACTTTTTCCAAGCACTACAATCTCCCACTGTATTCTAAGACCAGGGCAGGCTTTGCCTCTGCTGTTTTGCAGGGTATTCTTGCCTCCCCTTCTTCTATCTAAAGCCTCCTTCCCTTTTTCACTGCTTTGGGATTCCACCCTACAGTTATGACTGCAACAGTGAAACACGAAGAACATAGTACAGTTGTGTACACCTACCATAAATGTAGATGTTTGAGTGTCTTCACTGTTGCAGTCGTGTTCCTCCCTCCTATCCCCTCTTTTTTCTCTTTTGTGGTGTATTTGTGTTTCCTTGTTGGATTCATTTTTGTTTTATTGGGGACTTTTGACATCTAGGGCAAGAAAGGCTGGAGAAGATGGCGTCGGCTGAGGGCTATGTACCAAAGCGTACTGACGTCAGGGTACTAGCTTGTACAGCCGACGCCGGACCCAGACTTTGGGATTCTGGCCGACCTCGGGCTGCCTGCCGGCAGGAGCACCCCACAGTTATGACTGCAACAGTGAAGACACTCGAACATCTACATTTATGGTAGGTGTACACAACTGTACTTTCCACCACAATGACTTCCATGCCATCTGGCTCCGAGCTCAGGTGAGTCAAAGGAGGAACAGACGATCCGGTGGGGTAGACTAGTCAGCTCCACATCCATACGGGCTGGGCTCAATAAGATTTTGGCGAGAGCTGATGTGTTGAGAAGCCTCCACCACCCATTCCACATCATCGTCTGAAAGGCTCCTGGATGACCAAGAGGAATGGATGGACTGACTGTGGAGCAGACCGCACCGGTTCCAAAGGAGGAGACCTAGTTCTTTTGCGACTCCTAGATGGTTCCGAGGACACTGATGGAACCACAGGAGATAATGTCTTGTCAGACCCCAGAGGTTTCGGATCCGATGAACTGGAAGATTTCTCTCTGTCTCGACGGCACTGAGGTCGGAACCGATGGAGATGTCGTTTTGGGGGATTTTCCTGGTTTACTTGCCTGATTACCTTCCACTGATTTGTCAAAGGACCCTTTTAGTAAGCCTCTCAGTATAAGTTTGGTTTTGCTCTCCTGCAATACTCTGGCACTGAAGGCATGACAAATGGAACAAGAGTCCTGCAGGTGTACAAGTAAACACAACTCATGTCAAGTCAGTCAGGGACATGTTTTGAAAGCACGAGTCACACTTTTGAATCCAGAAGGTTTGGATTCTTTGGGCGCTTCTTTAGACATTATTGAAGGCACAAACAGCAATAAACACAATGCACTATAGTTATAGATATCAAGAAAAGAGAAATCTACAACTCTACAATAACCACAACACTAAGATGAGCATAACGAGATTGGCATCGCTGTTGGCACATGATGTGCCCATTGCTACACCACCCTTTGCAAAAAATAACTGCCATAAAATAAAGTTTCTGGTGTTAGAGAAGGTAGAGGTAAGGCCCTTCTTTTCTTCAAATCCACCTTCAATTCACCCCAAGAAACTCAGTGATGGTAAATGTAGGATACCGGTGATTTATTCTTACACTACAGGGTATGCCTTGGATATTATAAGGAAACATTGGCCCATCATAACAACAAATAATGATCTTAAAAAGATAGTAGTTGAACAACCTAACTTTAACTTTAAGAAGAAACTATATTTAAAACAGATGCTTTGTTATCCAAAACAGTTTACTGATGGTAAAACTACTAGGAATAAAATGGGATCCACTTACAAAGGAACTAGACCATGTCATACTTCTAAGGTGCTGCAGTTATATTGACACCACTGCAATGTTTATACATCCAGATCAGGGTAAACTGTGTGTGTTTGATGTTCAAGCTACTTGCACTTCTTCTCATGTGGTTTATTTAGCGTGCTGCACTGCCTGCACGAAGTTCTATGTAGGCAAGACTGCTAGACAGTTAAAGGACTGTATAGTACAGGGGTGTCCAAACTTTTTTCACCAAGGGCCATATGCGGTAAAATACACAAACAGCCGGGCCACTCACTCGAGGTGAAGTATATTATATTATATTATATTGCCTCACCTGGTTTATTTTTTAAGACAAGTAAACTAAATTAATCAGCCTACAACACTGCTTTTCATGAATAGGATATTTCAAGCTAGTTATGCAAATAAGTTTGGATTGTTATCAGATCAACTAACAGTTTTAAAAATGATATCAACATAAAATGATTTATTAGTAATAGGGCTTAATAATAACAATTGGAACGTGTAATATATTTTGAACTCGGGAACACAGTTGCGCTTTGGCCTGCAGGATTGCTGGCAGGTCCGGAATCAGTTTTGTGGTTGAGATGCGAAGGACGTCACAGAGATGGTTGTTGGTAATTTTGGTTCTCAATCTGCTTTTGTTCAGCGTCATCAGAGAAAATGTTTGTTCACATATGTATGTTGAGCCGAACAGACTCATCATTCTTTTTGTGTGGCGTCTCATCAGAGGAAACTTGGCTTCTTCCAAGCTCCGGTAGAAGTCAGGTAAAGAGAGAAGCTGATGTTGATTCTTCAGAGAATCATCACACTGCATTTCTATAAGTTCTAATTGAAGACTCTCTTCCACTTCTTCTGCATTTATCATGAAGGGAGTCGCAAACAGCTTGATATCATTCTCAATAGTAGAAAAATCTTGGAAGCGCTGAGAAAATTCTGTCAGGAGGGATGTGATCACAGACACATATTTCCCCTTTTTACCAGAGAGATCGACCTTTGGAAATGCACATCTGATTTCGGACAGTGTGGGGAAGTGTGCGACATTGAAGGTGTGCAACTGTGCTTCAAACAGTCGGAGCTCCACACAGAATGCTTTCATGTGTGCGTGAAGCTGTGGTACAAGTTGGTCTTTACCTTGTAGGTTTTTGTTGAGTGTGTTGAGGTGTTCAGTGAGATCAACTAAAAATGCCAGGTCTGCCAACCATAGAGGGTCACTCAGCTCGTGAAGGGGTCGGTCCTTTTCTTTCAAAAACTGGTCGATCTCTGATCTCAGAGAATAAAACCGCCTAAGCACGGAGCCACAACTTAGCCAGCGCACTTCTGAATGGTAGAGCAGGTCCCCATATTCAGCATCAATGTCAGTTAAGAAAGCTTGAAATTCTCTGTGGTAGATAGTCGTACTCTAATTATGTTTACTGTTTTCACAACAGTGTTCATCACATCGTTAAGCTGTACTGTCTTGGCACAGAGTGCTTCTTGGTGGATGATACAGTGCATTTTAACTGCCTCACCTCTGCTATCCTGCACCTTGGCACACATCATAGAGGCTATTCCTTTGCGCTGGCCTGTCATAGCTGGAGCTCCATCCGTTGTAACTCCACACAACTTGTCCCATTTAAGTCCTATCTTGTCAATTGCATTTGACACAGCTTCAAAAATGTCTTTACCCGTTGTTGTGGTATTTAGACTGGTGAGATCAAGCAGCTCCTCTGTAATGCAAAAGTTATTGTCAACACCCCGCAAAAAAAAATAGTAACTGTGCGGTATCTGTGGTGTCTGTGCTCTCATCACATGCAATGGAGTAGAAATCAAAAGCACATATTTTGTCTGCCAGTTGATGTTTTATGTTGGCTGACAAGTCTTCGATTCACCGCACAACTGTGTTCCTTGATAGGCTAACACTGTCGAATTCTTGATTTTTTTCTGGGCACATTATTCCTGCAACTTTAGTGAGGCACTGCTTTATAAATTCACCATCTGAAAAAGCCTTCCCATGCTGGGCAATGAGTTGAGCCACCTCATAGGTGGCTATTGTGGCATTTTCTTGAGTTTTTTTGGCACGGGAAAAATACTGTTGTTGAGCTAGCAAACTAGCCGTCGTCTGCTTAACCTTTTGTTCTCGTTCCACACCAGTGTAGGACATGTAGGTCTGATGTTTGGTTTCGTAGTGTCGTCTTACATTGTACTCCAACACTGCGACACTCTCATTACAAATCAAACACACACATTTCCCCCTGACTTCCATAAAGAAGTATTCATTTTCCCACCTTGTCTGAAATTTTCTACACTAACTTGCTATCTTGCGTTTCTTTGGTGTTGTCATTTTCAGTGGGCTGTGGCAAAATTTTTCTTTCCTTAATTTAGTTTTGTACAGGTACTGCCTTGATCAACTCAGTAGCTCCACCGCTAGAGTTAAAACCAAGAAATCAACTAGTAAGCAACCACAAAGCACTGCATCAAGGAGAAACCGCGTTTTTCATCTATGGATCCATGATTAACTGAATTTTAAGTACATCTTATTTTGATTCATTTTGTATGTAATTTTGGCTTTTGTCCACTAGAGGGGAGTGTTGTATTAGTTACAAAACGACTGTTTCTACTTTTCATTCACTCTGGATTCAGGTTCCCCTACTCTCTAAACATGCCAGAGACTTCAGTGCATCTTCTATCTACCGTTTTTTTCTTTTACAATAGAACTCTACTGCCAACCAATCTACGGACCGGTGATCCGCTGTGACGACCCCCTAACCGGGAAAAGCCAAAACACAAGTCATCACTCATCTGGTACACTTGAACTTCATATAATGACACCAAAATGTCACTCATCAAAGTGTCCTATACCACATTATAGCTTTCTAGTAAATACAGGGATTTAGAAAAAGGCTGCTTACAAATCATTTTCCTACTGCCTAGTGGTCACTAGTTATTTGTGTGTTTACATACACAGTTTTGTTGGCGTCACGAAACTCCGCATGTTTAAAACTTATTGCAGTACACAACGATCATAACTGAATGCTAGTATAATGCTATAATGTTGGCGATCACACCAACATTATAGCATTATACTAGCATTCAGTTATGATTGTTGTGTACTGCAATAAGTTTTAAACATGCATAGTTTCGTCACGAAACTCTGCATGTTTAAAACTTATTGTAGTACACAACAATCATAACTGAATGCTAGTATAATGCTATAATGTTGGCGATCACCAACATTATAGCATTATACTAGTATTCAGTTATGATTGTTGTGTACTGCAATAAGTTTTAAACATGCATAGTTTCGTCACGAAACTCCGCATGTTTAAAACTTATTGTAGTACACAACAATCATAACCGAATGCTATAATGTTGGTGATCACCAACAAAACTGTTTTGTTGGAGATCACCATTATAGCATTCAGTTATGATTGTTGTGTACTACAACAAGTTTTAAACATGCAGAGTTTCGTCAAGCTCAAGCATTTCATGTGGAATGGATTAACTGTATTTCCTAGAGCTGTCCGGTGCTTGATTTCTGTTTTTTGTTTGTGCACTGTTCTTTACCTATGTGCGGGCCATATTTGGTAGATTTTTGGAATTTGCTGCCGGGCCAATTAAAAATGGATCGCGGGCCGTAGTTTGGACACCCCTAGTATAGTAGAACATTTAAGACCTATAAATAATGGTACTGAGTGCAGTGCTCTTTCTAAACATGTGAAGCTCACTTCAAACACATTAAGTTTCAAGTTATAGCACAGGTAGCAGCTACCAAGAGGCTGGGTGGTGTTAGGAATGCTACTGAAATCTTAGACAGCAAATGGATAGTTAAGGGCTGATTATATATCAGGACTAAATGATAAAGTTCCCCTTAAACCTTTGTTACAGACACACTCACTTTTTAGATGAGCTTTACATATACTTATGTGTATCAGCTGCTTTTAAGTTAATCTCTTGTTAAATTTTTATTACATTTGTTTGTATTCTTTTAATTCATAATTGCTTAACTGGTTGATTTGCTAGTTGAATTTCTGTATAAATTGCTGTGTGTGTGTGACTGCATTTTTATATAGACATCTGAAGAAGCAGCAAGAGC
The DNA here is from genome assembly GCF_019279795.1 of Protopterus annectens. Taxonomy (NCBI): domain Eukaryota; kingdom Metazoa; phylum Chordata; order Ceratodontiformes; family Protopteridae; genus Protopterus; species Protopterus annectens. Next base: position 6,806,256 of record NC_056733.1, on the reverse strand, counting down.
TGTGAAAGCGATTATATTGTTTAAAATAAGATTGTTCGTTTTATGGTGAAAGCCTGGTGTCATCTCATCATTCTACTTTTTTGGACTGCTTTACTATGGTTTATTTGTTTGGTGAGATGTTTACAGAGCACAGGTTGGTCATTTTTTCCTGTTTTTTTTTATTCTGCCACTACCTTTGTTGGTATTGGCAGATTTGAATACCTAGCACGAGTCCTGACCTTGTCAACTTAAGAAGGGGGTGTTTAATTCTTGTTAAGATCGTGTCTAATGCTACAGTGGTGTTTAACTGATTTGTCTTCTGAATATCAGAGTATAATGAACTGCTCCATGCATAACATATTATAGATATACACACAAACACACACGTATGTTAAATTTGGTTAACTTCTTTGAGACCGTCACCAAGGCCACAGACTATGGGAAGACGGTGCACACCAACTATCTTGACCTGGCCAAGGCCTTCAGATACTATTCTCCACTCCGGTATAATATTACCAGATGGGTAAGCAAACTGGCTCACCGACAGAATCCACCTAGTCAAAATAGGGGAAGCTACCTCAAGTAGTAGACCTTTAACAAGCGATGTACCCCAAGGATCTGGGGCCTCTGCTGTTTGGGATATACTTCTCAGAGGTGCAGGCCAAATCTAGTGGGCTATGGCTGTCCAAGTTTGCAGATGACTGCAAGCTGCTTGCTGTCATCGATCCCCTATTGATGTGGACATCCTCCAGCGGGTCTCACCCAAACAAATGATTGGTACCAGAAACATGGCCTCAAACCGAATGCCAAAAAATGCATCATCCCTTTTGGGGAGAGGGACGTCACCATAGATTATCACATTGATAATAAGGCACTAAGCACGCAATCAATCGTAAGAGACTTAGGCACCCAGGTTGACAGTAAACTGACTTTTGACCACCATACTGCCTCCATTGTATGGAAAGCTTTCTACATGGCCCACCTCATTAACAAGGGCATCTCATCCAGGGACAAGGCGGTCGTAACATCCCTGTATTTTTCCCTTATAAGACCCATTATTGAGTACAATGCCCCTTTCGGCATGTACCTTACAAAGCACATGCAGCAGCTGGAGAGACCACAGAGGTTACTCACCTGGAGAATTCCCAGACAGGCAAAAAGCCCTGTCCCTCTACACAGTTTCCTACACACTACTGAGAGGTGACCTCTGTCTAGCATACAACGCAATCTCAGACCCCACCCTAATGGGATTGCTGTATATCCGCAAGTCGAGCTCCACTCAAGTAACCCACACACACAACCTCGTCTGCGACACCAACAGGACTTGGTGGGACATATGTGTGTCCCATAGACTCCCTCTCCACATCAAGCAGAGTACCTCATGAAACCTTTTTAAGCGCAACCTGGATAACTGGATGGGGAACAGAAAATACACCCCTGGGATTCCACTTGTGTCCCTTCCGGACAGTGGCATAAGCTACTGACTTGTTGGAACATGGGCTAAATTCTTGGGAAGGCTTGTAAGGTCCTCAGGGCAAATAGCCTATCAACTTCCTATGATCCTAGACAGCAAGAGAAAGAGAGACAGGGGTTATGATTGATCTCCAATTGTAACCATATTTTTATGTTGTCAAGAAATTAACCTCAAGAGTTGCAGATCATTATGTGTAATGTTCCTATTAAGCCACTGTAGCTAGATAGCACGTACATATAAGTACTGAACATGCAAGAACAGTGCCATTTTGTACAATGTAGATCGTTATGTGTAATGGTCCTATTAAGCCACTGTAGCTAGATAGCACGTGCATATAAGTACTGAACATGCAAGAACAGTGCCATTTTGCACAATCAGCCAGAGTGAATGCAGTTATGAATGGAGATGCATATGCGAGTATCTTTGAAGTAATGAGTGAATTGGTTTGCTTAAACACATGTTCCAATTCCACTTCCCGACATGTTTACGTACAAGAAATATGTTGAAACCATATACTTCATAGTCTCTCTTGAATGCATGAGACAAGCGACATGATGCCAGAATGGGATCTGAAGTTGAAGCCACACACAAGCCATAAAGCACAGAAGTGAAGGAATATACCGGATTTTTCAGTCGTCAAATGTGTGGAGAAGTTTTCAAATCGTCTAAGATAATTAGAGATAAACAAAATGTCCAAAATTGCAACATACTGATAAAAGTATTCGAAATAAATACAGAAGTGCTCAAAATAATTTTTGAAATGTTTATGATGTATGAAAAGGCTAAAATGGCTGCATTTCTTTGCAATGTATTACTTTTTCGCATTAACTAAAGCTAATCTAAGTGCCCATTTATGGAATGTTCGTAGTGTATGTATCAAATTGAAACATTTTCAAAGAGATTGTTGTGCATTTGAACATAATTACAAGTACCTAGTTTAGCCTTATGTTTGAACATATTTGGTTGTTATAGCAGAGGGATTTTGTAGACCTGAACCGCTGGTGTTTGATAACAATAATGCGGAGAATTGGAGTGTGTTTGAACAAGAATATGATATTTTCATACAGACTGCTTTTTCTGATAAGTTCTGAGGATTGTGCGTGCAAACGTCACAGATAAGGTCCCTGGTTTATGGCCCTACATGTGACGTCCCACGCAGCTGCAACAGCCAAGCTGAATATTTTATATAGGAGCTGATGTACGGGTAGCCTGAAGGCAGGAAATCGCACACCAAGAAAACTGCAACACAGGAATAGAAGGACATTATGATATTTTCATACAGACTGCTTTTTCTGATAAAGACACAAGTACAAAGGCAGTCATACTTCTTAATTTAGCAGGCCCGGAAGCCACTGAGAAGGAACACTCATTTGTGTATGCACCTGTTTATGCAGGGGATAGGGAGAACCGCCATATTGTGATACAAGCTGAAGCGCGGGAAGACCCTGAGTGCTTAAAACATAAATTTACAGAAATGTATAATCTTCAAGTGACTATTACAATGGAAAGGCACATATTTTACACAATAAATCAAAAGCCTGGTGAAACTATAGCAGCATATAGTACTGACTTGAGAAATAAAGCTAAAACGTACAGATTTGGTGACTTGTGAGATGAGTTAATAAAGGACAGATGTGTGTGGTGTTAATAATGATGCAGTGAGAAAGATTTTGCTTTGCAATAGTGATTTAAAATTGAGCAAACCCAGAGAGATTTGTCAAATATAGGAGCTTACAGAAAAGCACACAAATATGCTTACGAATGAGAAAAAATTTGCTTGCAGTATCTAACAGTGCGAATGTTGATAGTGTACAACATAAAGCTAAGATGAAAAAGGGGTATAAACCAAAGGGTGTGGCACCACCCAACCTTAGCCATAAATCTAAGAGATTGTTTGTTACCGCAGACCTTATTAATAGTCATAATTGTGGAGGCAACCATGAACCTAAATGAGAAAAAGTGCTTAAGCTTTTGGTCAGCAATGAAATGTGGAATCATTTCAAAAGGCTTTGCAAGTCTGAAGTGGCACATACTTTTATTAAAATAGAGCATCCAAAGAAGTAGATCAGATAGAAGGCCATGAGAAAACTTTTTATGTTGATGGTGTCTCTGTGATCCATGAAACTATTAACGCAATCAGTTGGTAACAGAGAGTGAAATATTTTGTACTGTTCAGATTAATGGGAAACCTGCAAAGCTTAAAGTAGACACTGGGTCCAAGTGCAACGTTACATCAGCACAAATGTTTACCAAAGTAAAAGCCGGCGCGAAACTTGATTCAGCAAAGTCTGCAAAACTTGTTGCTTATGGAGGTGAAGAGATTCAAACTGATGGTGCAGTAGTTATCACATGCCATTCTGCTAGCAACAGCTATGACTTGCAATTTTACATAGTCATAACATGTGCTGTCATTGTTAAGCCTCAAAGACAGTCTGAGAATGGGTTTGATTTCATATAGAGAGATTCACCATACAAGTCTGGACAACCACAATAGTTTTACACAGAATATTTTTAGTGAATATAATATTTTCAAAGACAAGCATCATGAGGCTAAACCATGAAAGTAAGCTCAGCTGTCAGACCAGCATGGAAGATTCCAGTAGCAATGCAGACTAAAGTAAAAACAACACTAGACAAAATGATGAATTCAGGTGTGATAACGCCAGTAAAAGAAACAACTGAAGGGGTATCCTTCATGGTCGCAGCTCAAAAGAAAAGCTCAGATGATATTCAAATACGTATTGATCTGACAGATTTAAACAGAGCGCTTAAACATCCTCATCATCTAATGTGAATAGAAGCAGTAGCAGCTCTTATGCCAAAATACCGCTACTTTTTCAGCCTCAGATGCAAAAAGTTCATTTGGCAAATTTAACTGGATTACAAATCTTCATTGCTAACCACTTTCAGTACGCCATTCAGTAGATAGAGCTGCTTGAGAATGCCATTTGGGATAAATTCCACCAGTGAAGTATTTCAACATGCGATGGGACAAATTTGTTTCAGGTTATCCATGTGCTATCATAGTAGACATTACTGGGGAGGACAATGGTAAAGGTGAACATGATGGAAACCTCCAGAAAGTTATAGACCATGCTCGTGAAAGTCTATCTTAAACTGAATCCTTAAATGTAAATTCAAGCTGAGAAAAGTTACTTATGTGCGTCATTTATTTACCAGTTCTGGCTTACAACCAGATCCGCCAAAGCAAGCAGCAATCCTTAAGATGCCAGTTTGACAATGTTACATCTTTGCAACGTTTTCTTGCTATGGTCAACTATTTAGGAAAGTTCATCCCAGACCTGGGTGAGTTTTCAGCACAGTTACGCGAGTTGACACGCAAAAAATATAAATTGGTCTTGGTTGGAACACCACCAAACAGCATTTGATGTTCTGAAACAGAAAATTGCTATTCCACCATATTGAGATATTATGATGTTCACAAACTAGTAACACTTTCCTGTGATGCTTCTAAGTAATAACTTTGGTGCAGCATGTCTTCAAAGAAGGCATACCAGTAGCCTATGCGTCCAGAAATTTAACCCAAACTGAAATGCAGTATGCACAAACTGAAAAAGAGCTTTTGGCAGTAGTGTTCGCTCATTCGAAGGTCAGTGATTATATTTATGGCAAACCTGTTCAGACACTGATCACCAACCTCTAGTGACAATTCTAAGTAAGCCAATATATTCAGCCCCAGCACGTTTGCAACTCATGTTAAAATCGCAAAAGTACAATTTCAATATTATCTGTACAAAAGGCAAATATTTATACCTGGCCAATGCTTCGTCAAAAGCAGCCAGACAAACAGAATAGCATGACAATGAGAAAGCAGATTTTGAAGTCATGGAAGTCAACTCAGAGCATCTTGATGAACTCGGACATCATTTATTTATTTATTTTTATTTTATTTTACATTTGTTGACCGGGCTACTCTAGCTGGATACATGTCCATTTTCAGTAGAGGCACGGGGAGAAAAGCTCCAAGAAATCATACAAAGTTAATAGAAAGTTAATATAGAAGTTATGACAGATATTATAAAAACAGCAATTGTTACATAAAAGCATTTTTTTTTCCACACAAGTAGTACAAATTAGAATACTCAGTGATTTTGTGAGAAGGTGCAATATACATATATGTTGTATGCAATAATATTGTTTATTGATACATAAAGGGAAGGCAATAAAGGATGTAGGGTGAGATTTCGTGGAAAGGAAAAGAATTAGTCAGGGTTAGTACAGGAGCATAGCCAGTGTTTATTGAGATATAGTTTTAGATTCCTTTTAAAAAGTGAGGGAGAAGTCTGAGATGTGATTTCAGGGGGTAGTTTATTCCATATTTTTCCAACAGCATTAGAGAAGGAGTCACCTGCTGAGTTGTTGGGTTTAGTAGTATTGATCAGCAGTTTGTTTGAGGAGCGTAGATTTTTGAGATTATTATAAGGTGTAATGAGGCTAGAGAGTATTGGAGTGTTGCTAGGTTGATACAGGGTCTTATGGACTATTGTGAGCTGGTGAAATTGGAGCTGGTTAAGAAATTCTAGCCAGTTTAGATGTCTTAGATTTAAACAGTGATGGGTTCTAAAAGGAGAGCCTTTAGCAAATCTAGAAATATTATAGGATGTTGCTAGTTGATTGAGGTTGTTTTTAGAGAGATTGGTGTATATAGGAGAGGCATAGAGGAGAGTGGAGATTAGGTGGGTTCTGGCTATAGCGGTCCTAGCTACTGGTGTAAGATAGGGTTTAATTCTGTAAAGGGATCCTATTTTTTTGTTAACTAATTTTATTGTGGTGTTTATGTGAGTATCAAAGTTAAGACTGTTGTCTGTTGGTTGGGTCAGGAGAGATAATAGTACCGTTGTTAGAAGTGAGATTAAAATGTAAAGAGGTGGACTTTCAGGTTGGTGTGAAGAGTAGCAGTTTAGTTTTCTTGGGGTTTAGAAGGAGGCAGAGGTGTGAGAACCATTTTTCTACAGTGTTGAAAGCTTTCTGGGTAAGAGTCTGAAGTTCAGTTTGAGAAGTGGCTGAGCAGATTATGGTAGAGTCATCTGCATATTGAATGCAGGTGGGGTATGGTATAGCTGATTGCAGGTCATTAATATAAATGGAAAATAGGAGTGGGCCTAATATGGTGCCCTGTGGGACCCCGAGGGAGATAGAAAGGTGATTAGTTTATTTTGCCAAAGTTACAGCCTGCTGACTGTTTTTCAAGGTAAGATGTAAACCAGTTCATAGAGGTTGAAGTGAAAGAGAATTAAGTGTGTGAAGGAGTAGTTGGTGATTAACCATGTCAAAAGCTTTAGATAAGTCAATGAAGACTGCAAATGAGAGAAAATTTTTGTTGCGGTTATTGTTGATACAGTTTGTGAACGATAGCAGGGCAGTGGTGGTACTGTGGAAAGGTCTGAAACCATGTTGACAGTTGGCAAGTAGGTTGTTCTGGAGAAGGTGGTTAAGAAGTTGTTTATGGATGTACTTTTACATAATTTTTGCAATAGGGGATAGTAAAGCTACGGGGTGAAAGTTAGAAAAGTCATTGGAGTTCCCCCCTTTATGTAGTGGGATGATACGAGAAATTTTCCAGATAGATGGCCTTCACTTATGGATCTATTTATCAGAATGGAAATAGGATAGGCAATGGCTTTAGCTCCTTTTTGCAGGAATTCTGCTGGGAGTTTATCAGTTGAGGGGGTGGTAGGTTTTAACTTTTGGAAAAGGGAGGAAATAAAGGAAGTAGACACTGGTTGTAAGTGAAATGGGGTGGGCTTGTGGAAGAAGTGGGCAGGTTAGCGGTATCAGGAGATAGGTGGCTAGCTAGAGTTTGGATGGCGTCTGTGAAGAAAGAGTACATTAGCTGTTTGTGTGGGATTCTCGGGGTTTGAGCCTTGTGGGTTGGGTGCGATCGATTGGCCTGGGAAAAGAAGATTAATACTAGTCCAAAATTTTCTAGGTTCCTTGTGAGAGGTTTGCTGTAATTGGAGATAAAAGTTCTTTTTATCTAGCAGAATGGCTTTTTTTGCAATGTTTCTATGTACTCTAAAGGTTTGGTGGTCTGTCAGATTCTTAGTAGTACGCCATTTTGAACAGGATTGGTTTCGGAGAAGGATTTTTTGTTTAGTATTGTTAGTGAGCCAAGGGGGCTGGTTTAGCTTTGCAGCTCTAAAACCTATTCTCCAGAAGCTGAAACATTTTATTAGTCAAGGATGGCCAGTGAGACAAACCAGTTTACCACTTGACATACAGAAGTATTTTCCTTACCAAGATGACCTCATGATGGAAGATGGAATCATCATGAAAGGTTTTAAAGTGGTAATTCCTTCAGCATTGCAGCAGGACTATATCAATTTTGCATCGCGGTCAACCAGGTACTAATTCAACCAAAAGAAGGGAAACGGGCATAGTATTCTGGCCTTCTATGTCAAAAGATATACAGAAGAAAATTCTAGCATGTTCTATTTGCAATAGTACAAAATTGCACCAACAAAAAAAAAAAAAACATTTCAGCTACACCAGATTCCTGAATTACCATGGTTAACTGTTGTTACTGATAATTTCGAATGGAATGGTCACTAAGTACTAGTAGACTCTTATTCAAATTGGTTTGAAATTGACCTTCTTCCTAATCTGTCTAGCACTGTCGCTACAAAATTGAAGAGACATTTTTCTGTCCATGGTAGCCCACAAAAAATTGTATCTGACAATAGTACATAGTTTACAAGTCAGCAAATCAAGAAGTTTGCTGAGTCTTGGGAATTTGTCCATGTTCCCAGTAGCCCTGAGTATCCACAGTCCAATGGATTAGCTAAGTGTGTGGTTCAAAGTTTGAAATGTTCGTTACAGAAATCCAAGAGAGATGGTACTGATGTTTTTCTTAAGTTACTCAATCTCAGAAACATTCTTTGAGATAACTGGCTTGGTTCACCGGCTCAGTGATTAATGTCTAGACAGACAAGAACAACCCTGTCAATCAGTAAACAACTACTGATTTCAAATGCTAAGAACACTGTGGTCAAGACTCAACTTTTGAAGAAATGCCAGTCACAAAAGTTGTACGATGATAAATCTAGCAAACCTCTCAGATCATTAAGACAAGGAGAGATTGTAAGGATGCAAACATCTAAAGGATATGGCAGAGTGGGAATTATCAAAAATATTTGTGAAGAACTGAAATCATATATTGTACAATCAGAAGGAACCAAAGACGTATGCTTCCAGTCTCCAAACCAGTGACGCAGCAGATTGCCTGTGCCAAAGGGTATTTCTCAGAGTGACCCTACACTTGTACAAATTTCAGAGGATAGTGTACTTTCTTCAAATAATCCTGATGTAATCACCAAAATTCCTATAGAGAAGAATTCCCCAGACACTGTCCTTGTTTCTAAGCCCAGTCAAAGTTTTTATGTGACCAGATCAGGTAGAATTTACAGACTCAATCCAAAATACACAGCGACTTGGACTTGAGTTTGATTTGTCATTAAAACTGAAATGTTATCTACCATATACATTGATTTGTTCTCCTATTTCATGTCAAACAAATCAAAGAGGGAGGATGTAGATCAATGTGTGTAATGTTCCTACTGAGCCACTACAGCTAGACAGCACGTGCATATAACTACTGTGCATGTGCAAGAACAGTGCCATTTTGTGCAGTCAGCCAGTGAATGCAGTCATTAATGGAGATGCACATGCAAGTGTGTTTGAAGTAATGAGTGAATCAGTTCGCTTAAATACATGTTCTAATTACAGTCCCGGACATGTTTATGTACAATAAATATCTTGAACCCATACAATGTAATTGTACAAATTTCAGAGGGCAGTGTACTTTCCTCAAATAATCCTGATGTAATCCTCGAAGTTCCTATTCAGACCCTTTTATAGGATGTCTGTGTCAGCTGGAGAGTCAATTATAGCCCCTAGTTTGCAGTCGTCTGCGAACTTGGTCAGCCATAGTCCTCCTGTACTTGCCTGTACCTCTGAGAAGTATATGCCAAACAGGAGGGGTCCTAGGAAAAAAAAATGCACTTTATTCATCTGCTTTTACTGTATTTGTGTTTCCTCCTACTTTATTTTGCTTTTGCCTCTTCTTAAAAGTACTCAATTTTATTTATTATGCTGCATTTATTACTGCTTGGTAGTAGCCTGATTAAATTGCAACTGTTATTCTAAATCTTTTGGTTTAAGCACTTGGGCTTCATACCAGCTGTTTTAAATTAAGAAGCTTTGTGGTCTGTACTGTTGTGGCAGGACAGGTAGCTTACATCCTTCTAAGCTAGGAATTGTTGACTGAAGGCTCTGTGTCTGCTATTCTAAAAGTGTGTTAGTTCTGGTTTAAGCACTTGGGCTTCAGGCCAGTTATTCTACATTAAGAAGGTTTGTGGTCTGCACTCTTGTGGGAGGAGAGGCTGGATTCTGCCCTTCTGAGCTGGGAATTTCTGGTCACAGGCTTATTGTGCCTGCTTATTTGAACGGTTTCTTTCTGAAATTGGTGCGCCCTGTTGCTGTAGCATAGGACCAGATTCAGGCTTGCTGAATCTAGCTTTGTTTGTATAACTTGAGCACTGCTCCAGGCCATCTTTTTTTGGAGAAGGTATCCCTGCACCCAAGCAGCAGGAGTGTGCAGTTAGAACTTGTCTGATTGAAGACTGCTGGAATAGGGCTCAGTTTTGAACTTTTTTCTGGTTAATTGGATAACTTGTTTAAACCAGTTTGTTCATTTTCTACTGTTTTATATATATATATATATATATATATATATATATATATATATATGTAAAATGCACTTTATTCATCTGCTTTTACTGTATTTGTGTTTCTTCCTGCTTTATTACTAGGGACATTGAGTACAACTCTGAACCGAGACATACAAGCATCATTTTCTGTGCATTTAAAGTGTTTTTTTTTTTTTTATTGTATCTGCTTTATTTTCTGGGGGGATATATATATATATATATATATATATATATATATATATATATATATATATATATATTTGTTTCCTGCCTTTCTAAGCTAGTAGATTCCAGTTTTCAGGTTAGTGCTGAATTCAGGGCTGTGTTTGCCCATACCTTAACTTGGATAGAAGGAAGTTTCTCCGTTTACCTGTGAGAGAGGGGAGCTTTGAGCAGCCTATCTGCCCCTGGAGGAGTGGTTTCAGCCCAGAAATTAGTAGTTTATTGGCTGTTTTGGGCTAATTTCTATATGTTTCATTTCCCTGCTATAAAACACGCATTTGCTCGGTTTTGCGTGCCGGGCAGCACCGATTAGCTAGGGTATAACTATTCCGGGCTCCACAAAGTCTCCTCTTCAATTTTTTCCTTGGAACTAGACAAACTTTCAACTTAAGCACTCAAGCCATTCATGTCTCAGTCCGGCACTTGCTCAAAACTCATAGCAAGCACTTATAAAACCCTAGCACCAGACCCCCTATACTGTACAGAAGGCCAAGGCTCTCTATTAGGCCTTAACAGCTATTCAGTAAAACAGTTCACTGTACCTATCCAGGCATGTCCAAAGGGCAATTTCAGGTGTACTCTCCAGTCCAACTGGCGAATCTGGGCATTTTGAGGCAATGTTACAACTGCCTCATGTACTCAAGACAACCCTCTCCTCTTACCACCAAACCCGAATACATGCGAGAGATGTAATTATATAGCCAAACTGGAGGCTAAGGTCTCTCAACCCAAGACTGGATCAGACAGTCAAGAGGAGAAGGGAAATACTGGCATCACACCACCAGTCTCACAGACCCATTAAACCATCACCGGCAAAAAATACACGAAAACATACTCGGAAGCTCTAAATAAAAATCTGCAAAAGCAACAGAGACCTCCAAAGCAGACATCCAAGCACCCCCCCCCCCCGCCAACACAAACCATGAAACACATACTTCACAAAACCAGCATGCCACACAATCACAGCTCTTAAGGCAAAACAACATACCAAACACACTAGTAATAGGCGACTCTATAGTCAGGCACAATGACGTCCCACTCACTAGGCTGAATAAGGAGAAGGTTACTGTTAGCTGCCTGTCAGGTGCCAGGATCCGCCACATAACACAAGCACTCAGGTCACTCCAGAACAAGTACAAATATGACTCTGTCATTGTCCATGTTGGTGTGAATGACCAGAGCCATACCTCCCTGGACTACATGAAGAGAGACATGAAAGAGCTCTCTCCCAGGCCAGTATGACCCTGACCCCTGAGCAGCATCCTGCCCTCACCAAGAATGATACAATGGTATAAAGAAAAAATAATATTTCAACAATTGGCTAAGTTTCTTGTGTCATTTAAAGGGGATCCAGTGCATGTCTGCCTGGGACGACATGCTTGACAAGCCATGCTGCTTCGCTAGAGACGGCTTGCACTTGTCGCCTTTAGGCTTTCGAATACTGGCCAGGGCTCTTGCCACCTCCATAGTGCCTTTTTTAGGCAAGGCTCAAAAGACAAATCCACCGCCATAAATAGCACAAGTAACAAAAATCTGAGGGTAATGCTACAACGCCAGAAGTCTAAACCTCAAAATGCATGCACTTGAGGCACTCCTCAGTATGGAGAAAAATCGATTTATGTGCAGTAACAGAAACCTGGTTTAAGGCTCCAGAGAGCACCCAGCACTACCAGGCTACAACTCATACCATACATTTCGGCCACAGAACCTGAACCGAAATACAAAAGGTGGGGGAGTATCCATATTCATCAAGATACCCCAACACCTCCAGGTTAGTGGCACAGAACGATGCTTCAGAGATCATCCATGTGCAACTAACAACGGGCAAAACCACAATTCAAATTGTAGCTTGCTACAGATCACCCACCATGTCCCAGGACCCCCATTCCGCATTTCTGGAAACACTGGGAAACATGAAGGTCGTACGAAACACCCTAATATTGGGTGATTTCAACTACCCAAACGTTAACTGGGAGAAGTACTAGAGTACTAACTCCCTTGCCCAACATTTCCTAGAATTTATAAACTCAAACGCACAGGATTAACTGGTCAACACTCCCATCAGAGGTGACAACATACTGGATCTGGTCATCACCAACATGGACGACCGGTGTTCCACACCGGAGGCCAACCCCTCGATGGTTAGATCTGACCATAAACAAATCACTTTGGATATCCACATTCCGCCCCCACTCCCGGACAAGGAAACCACCGTGAAAAACTTTTCAAAAGCAAACTTCACATTACTTAAGAATGAGGTGGAAAGTTTCAAAGCCTCCATGTTAAAGGATAACTCTGTCCAAGCTGCAAAATCCTTTACTAATGCATTCTACGGGCACCTACAAGAATGCATGGATTGTGCTATCCCAAGCAAAGCCAAGACTCTCTACTCCAAGAAAAGGAAACCAGTCTGGTGGACCCCTGCCATAAACAAGCTATACAATAGAAAGAGGAAACTAGTACAGAAAAGAGTAAAATCCCAAGAAGGGAAGACATTCCTGATCAGTATTAGCAAGAAACTATGATCCCTCAAAATTGTCCAAGGAGAGCTTCAAAAGAAAAATTGCCAAGGACTCCAAAGATAACCACAAGGCATTCTTTAGCTATGTCAAGAATCTAAGTGGCAACGCTCAGATCTGCTCGAGTTAATGCGGAATGGCACAAAACACACAACCAACCGATATTGTCAACATCCTGGCAGACCGGTTCAGTGCAAACTTCACCCCCCTCTCACCCCCAAAAGGGCCCACAACCATACCAGAAGAATGTAGAGAACCTGAAATCACAGACACTCAGGTTAAAAAAGCCCTATCCTAAGCCAAAAACATGGCATTAATGGAACCGGATGGTGTCCCAGGCTTCGTCCTACACAAGCTCAAAGACAAACTAACCCCTTACCTAAACACACTGTTCAAACTCAGCCTCTCCACAGGCTACATACCCATAGAGAGGCGCACAGCAACAGTTATTCCGCTCCACAAAGGTGGAGCCACAACAGACCCCGGGAACTATCACCCTATAAGCCTGACTAACTTGGTCTGCAAGGTTAAGGAGCGCATCATCATGGAACTCATTAACAGAGACATTGGGAACCTCCAAACACTGGACCCTACCCAGTTCGGCTTTAAGGGCAGATCATGCCTCCTAAACCTGGTGGACTTCTTTGAGACAGTTACCAAGGTTATAGACGAGGGGAAAGGTGGTACACACAGCATACCTAGACCTCGCAAAGGCCTTCAACACCATTCCCCATTCTGGTATTATAGACAAGCTCACCAGCCTGAACATAAACTCCTATGTCACAAGATGGATTGCCAATTGGCTCACGGACTGAACCCACATGGTGAAAGTTGCGGGAGCTAGGTCTGACACTAAACCGGTTACAAGTGGCGTTCCCCAGGGATCAGTCCTAGGACCCCTCCTGTTCGGCATATACTTCTCAGAGGTACAGGCAAGCACAGGAGGACTATGGCTGACCAAATTCGCAGATGACTGCAAAACTAGGGGCTATAATTGACTCTCCGGCTGACACAGACATCCTCCAAGAGGGTCTCACTAAGATGGATACTTGGTGTCAAAATCATGGCCTCAAGCTAAATGCCAAAAAGTGCATAGTCATCCCCTTTGGAAAAAACAAAGTACACACAAACTACCACATAGGTGGTAGCCCCCTAAATACGGAAAATGTAATAAGGGATCTGGGGACCCAAGTAGATAGTAATATCTCCTTTGACATTCACATTGCCAAAGTGGTTAGAAAATCCTTCTGTGTGGCCCACCTAATCACAAAAGGGTTTGCATCCAGATCAAAAGAGATCATTGTGCCCCTCTACTCATCATTCATCAGACCCATCACAAAGTACAACACCCCATTTGTGATGTACCTTACAAGACACCTGCAACAGCTGGAAAGACCACAGAAGTACCTCACCAAGAGGATTACTGGCCTCAAACAGATGCCCTATGCAGCTCGACTGAAGAAACTCCAGCTGTATTCGGTTGCATACCGCCTACTCAGAGGTGACACCTGCCTGACATGCAAGGCCATGTCCAACCCAGAATTGATGGACATGCTCCCCCTAAAGAAAACCTTATCCCCTCGAGTCACATGCTCTAGGGATCTAAACCTCACCACAACAATAAATAGGACGTGCTGGAGGGATAGATTCCTGACCCAGAGAATTCCCATGCTTTGGAACAAGATTCCAATCGACATTAGGCAGAGCTCCTCGCTGACACTCTTCAAGAGAAACCTTGACGAATGGATGGGAAACAAAGTTTACCCCGGGGATCACTTCAGTGGCTCTGCTGGACAAAGGCACAGGGAACTAATCTAAGGGGGTGGCGAAAGCCAACACATTCTGGCTAGGCTTATAAATGCCTTCAGGCAGATAGCCTAGTACCTACCTATGAACCTATACACTGCTTTATCATCTCTTTTAAAGTATGAGACAAGTGACAAAAGTGAAGCTCAAGGGGTGAATCTTGGCATCCATGTTGAGAAGACCTAATAACTGGTTACAAATCAGTGAAACACAATCATAATTCATTGGTTACAAAAGCAAAACACATGCACAAACTGTTTTACCAGCTTTGAAAGCCAGTAAAGCACTTAGAGCTGTCTCACAAACAGCATGTAAATATAATTGGAGGAAAAAGTCCTAATTTAATTACTTACAAACTGGCATTTGTAAAGTTCTGCAGACAGAATATGCGTCAAGATATTCAATGACCGTTCAGAATGAAGAAACGTCCCTTGAGTTAGACCAGACTGTAATAGTGCTTAGCATGTGTGGAACAATTGTTACACACTTCAAAGTACAGTTACAGTTGGGTCTCATGCTACGTAAGTGCATCGCAGGTTCATCAATTTTTTCCACTTTGGGGTATAATCACGCCACTCTATACACTACATGCATATCTCTCACACACACACACACACACACACACACACACACACACACACACACACACACACACACACACACACACACACACACACACAAAATATGTGGACTAAGGAACACAATACAAGCATGCACCTTGTTAAATGTACTTTCAAAACACCACATCAAAGTTATAACAATGCAGTGACAGAATTTCCTGCTTTTGTGATCTTAGTGGGTAGTAACTTAAGGATGAAGGTAGGTAATCCCACACCACATACAAAGCTTTGGAGTTTCTTGACATTACTTCAGATTTTGAACATTCATTTTTTTTTTTTAATTCTTCTTTGATAACTGGATATGTGGGTAATTGTGTAGAAGTGCTCTATTCTTCACTTAGAAGTATCTGATTATCAACATAACAGAAGTAGAATACAAACCAAACTGTTAATACACTATGAGAAAACTATGGGCCTGAAAGACTAACCTCTTAAAACACACCAACTCAGACGCAGCATCTCTGGAAATAACCTGAGAAGGTACGGCCAACAGCAGGACCGTTTAACTCATCTTAACTAGCCTTCTATTCCCAAATTTTCCAATTTAGACTTCAGCAGAAAATAATATACTGATTCAAAGTCCCGTTTTTTAAAATCAACAAGTATTTCATCAGCCCCTTTTCCAAGCTTGCATGCATAGTCTGTTTTAAATTGTTGCAAAACTATTAAGCCTATTCCTGACATTGTGCTGAGCTTGTATTAGCAAACCACACCAGTTTAATATACTTAAGGAGATGATATTACACAAGTTTCTCAAATATATTTGTTAATTAAGGGAATTCTGAGAAAGGGTCAAAAGTCATTGACAGCAGAGCGGTTACTTTATATGCTGAGAAAATCCCTGCATGTTTAAGTGGTGAAGGCAGTCCTCCACTAGTGACGGACATGTTGAAAATATAGGCCAAGTGTTTAGCTAGGACTGAGACAACCATTTTCAAAAAGGCAAGACATTTTGGGAATGCCACTTCCACTTGAACTTTAAATTATTTTGCTACCTCTTTTAAAATAAAATTTTGGCAGATGAGAATCCTCAGTGACTGAAGTGCCCTGGCTAGGAAAGTTACCTGCAAAGAAATTGCTGGGTGAATTACCAAGGCCATCAGAGAAGATCTTTATCTTAGCCCATTCCCACATTGCACATGGATAAAGTTCAGACTGTACCCCAAACAACCCATATTTGTCTAGTGGCATAATGATGGAGGAACTGGGCAAGGGAGGATGGGACTAATCAGATCCTTTTCATTCTGGCAGGAGAGAAGCAGCATTGGCAACACCTGTATAGCCCACAAAAAGGAGCCTAGCAAGCCCACACTGCACAGTAGTCAGAAGCTTATCCTGGAGGTTATGCATCCAAAGTATTGTGCATGCATCTCCAGATGGCAGCAATACCAAGGTATGCAAGTTGCAAAGGGGTTTAGGACAGGACCCTCCACAAGACCTACAGACTGGCCTGCTAAAACCAACTTCTAAACTCCACCACAGAATGAATGGGCTACAGGGCTCTTGCACCAATGGATACACAAAATGGGTCACTGGGACACAGGAAGACCGATCCTGCAGACTAAAAAATTATGTGATTATGCATTAGAATGCCCCACATAGAGTCAGAAACGTGTGCATGTATCGTAATATCCCATAGAGAGTAAGTACACAAGTACATATCAGCTTGAAAGTACTTTTGGGGGATAAAGGGAAGGGCAACCAAGAGGAACAAACATAAGAGCTCAGAGTCTAGTTCAGAGGAACAATCTACCTCAGTGAAAGTATTCATCTTTCCATTCAAATGAGCATAGGGTGTGTGAAGAAAGATGAAGGCTGCCAGCCTAGCTCAACAGAATTTGTAGATATATCGGTCATTTGTAAATATTAATATAAGCCACAGGCTTGTTCTCTAAATGTGAAAAGACTATATTGGAAGTTGAACTGCAAAAATGTAACAGTGCACTCTGCTGTAAGAAAGCTGATAAGTCAGGCATTGTGAAATTCTTCGATCTAAAACTCAGAGCCAAGATATCTAGAGGGAGGCATTCTGCCTGTTGTTTTGAGGCCAGAGTTAATGGCTAGAATTGACATGTATAATTTCTTTTACTGTTCTGGCTTCCTGACCAGCTGCAAGATCAAAAGGGCTATTAACCTCTGAGTTTCTGTTAGCCTGGGAACCAGAAAGAAATTATGTAATCTGAAATGAATCAGTGGTACTGTGTTATCAAATTTAAAGAATGAAACAATGAGGGCATTTAACATTTGTCTTGAGAACATCCATCACCACCAGCACTGTCTTTGCTCTATATGTAAGCTTATTTTAGAATTGTGTTTTCACTTGGATATAGCTAGGAACTAGGAAGATTAGATTGTTTTTTTCTGTATTGCTGTCAGAATTTTTCTACTGTATTATTTTAAGTATTTCTCTAATCTCTTGACTAGCACTCTGTAATAAGAAGTATTGTCTTGTGTCATTTATTATTATGAAATATTTTTAAACTTTTCAACTGTGGCTGTTTTGTGAAGAGATAATTTAATCTCTTAGAGTACATTACATGTATTGAGTGATGCTGGCCAAGCCACTCCAATAAACCTTGACTGTTCAGTTGCACTTACCATTTGGTTAATAATATTGCACAATAATAACTGGACACCCTTTAAGAGCCTTTTTAGTAGCTAATAAATATTAGTGGGTGTTGGCAAGTGGTACTACCGTATAGTTGGGGTAAAAGGGGCACAGCTGAAGAACCTGTGCCAGCCTTCCCCAGGAGAGTCTGTGTGGTTGTATACAACTCATCTCAAAGTGTGGTGTGTCAGCTACTTGGGCAAAGACATGAAGCACTGGTTGGACAGAGAGGGTGCTGGAGGTTTTAACTTGCCCACTAGGCTGAGATCTGGACCCTATAGTTGTGCCAGTGGGGAGTCTTATTGGGGACTTGGAGAGAAAGGGAGAAACCAGACCCAGACTGACTGTGATCTCTGTGTGCTCTTAAGGGAAATTGTACTTTACTGTGTGTGTATTTATTATCCTTTCCCTATATGGACGTCCTTCACTGGTTTTACTGGCGAGGATTGAGGCTCCCTGATTGCTGGGCCAGTGCACAGGTGTCACAGGGTGTACATAGGAAAAATGGTTGGGGGTTCAAATCCAGAAGGACTTTGAAAGGTCTTGCCATTCCTGTTGAAGATATCTAGAAATAGGTGTAGAAGCAGATGAAAGATATTCATTTTTTGCCATTTCTTTTCGGGGGGGTTCCTAAAGAAAACATATGGGAAGAGCAGCACCCTGGAAGCATCCCAGGATGTCCTCTTGAACTAGTATTTGAGAACAACCAGTTCCTTTGAGATTACAAGCCTGGGTTCTCCCTTCTTGGCATTAAAAGCCATTTGAATGGTCAGACACGACATGCCAGAAGACTGCTCCTTGTCAGCCTCCAAATGGGTCATGGTCTGTGGGCTTAACAAGAGGAATGTAGGACTCCAACCTGGAGAAAAGTGGACAGAAAAGGTCTTCTTTTTTTTTTTTTTTAGGCAGTGAAGATGCGCCTGAGGTGAAACATCTGAAAACATGGTGGCTCATGCGGCAGCATGTATGCGCTTATTCTCTACACAGATATTTAAAGAAGACCGATTCTAAGGGTTTTTGGAATGAAAGCTTAAAAGAGCAATCTTTGATGTTTTGATGAGGTCCTAGGCAGAAAGGGCACTGGGTATGCCTATCCTTATATGGTATCTGCGTATCACAGAGGCAGTTGCCTCTCTTAGGCATGAACAAATTTCAGAAGTTAGATGTATCAAAAATGAGGACAGGCTCCCAATGTGGTTACTTCACTTTCCTTCATGAAGGCAAATGGATCCTTCTGTAAAGCTCTCAGACTGAGTCGACCTAGAAACAGTGTGTGGCTCTCCCAAACTGGTGGCAAGAAAGGTTTTGAGGATTTTTACACTTGTATATCCTTTAAGTACTTGCAAGTGGTCCTCAAGCTTGGGTCTAAGGTCAGATGCACGACATGTGAGGAGGGAGCACCTAAGCTTTATCATACGGGTTTGGACATATGGTATCCTTGGCCGGATATATCCCATCTGTCAGCATTATTGCAACAGTGATGCAATGAGAAATATCTCTGGTTGTCAAACACAGTGTAAAATGATTTACTATCAAAAGGGCGATCGGGCTTTGTTCGAATTATGTCCAATCACCCAATTCGACATCCTTAAATAACGGGGGGAGAACGCTGAAATGCACAATAGCGAATGCTAGTGTGCGTTCGCTGTTGTGAATTTCAACATTGTGAATGTAGCTCGCACTATAGTGGGGATCAGAAATATACCCGTTCCCTCACTGTAGTGTGATCTCGGAGTTTGTATATAAAAGTAACAGGGGGTGTGGGGGGCACAGCCCCCTGCACATGGGGGGTGCAGGGGGGGCTTGCCACCCTGCAAAACATTCTTTTACTGTTGACTGGAAGTGTAGTATTTTCAGTAAAGTCAACATTTTTGAAATGTCAACTTTATCGAAAATACTTAATTCTGTCATTTTTTGGTTTGTTGTTTTGATTTCCGACATTTTGATTCGGAAATCTGAACACTCGAACCATGTTGGTTCGAGGAAATGATAGTAAACCATGTAAAATCCCTCCCAGCTTTTACAACATCTGAGAACAACCTACTATGACTTCTTACTCTGGGTCTGCTTTCTTCTCAGGCTAATGGGGCCGATTTAGTGGCAATTCTACACCCCCCCCCCACGTAAATGCGCGGCATAAAAACTCAAGGTCTCAACAGCACGTCCACTCAATCCAGATCCTGTCCCAGTTTCCCATGCAGGGTTTGAGCTCTCTTGCAGACCAGGAGTGCTCATACCCTTTTAAGTCTTATGCATAAAGGAACATCTATCATGTATGCTCCTTAGAATATTGAAAAAAAAATTCAAAAACTAGTACCATGCTACCCTTGTCCATGATCAAATTCTAGCTAACTGACAAGAAAAATGCCCTGCTTCCTTTTAAAGATTACTTACCATGCCCTGTGATGGTTTGCCAAGGTGGCCTGCCTGAGCCAATTGTTATAGGGATAAAACATAACCAGACCATCCTGTACTGGCATATACCCAAGCTTCTATCTTTAGCCATAGCATCAGCACAGTTGAACCTACAATTTGCCTGTACAAAGTTATTCTGGATATAGCACAGTCTTAAACACTAATCCTTAATCTCAGACTCAAAAAAGAACAAAAGGGAACGGCAAATGCAGAGCTGGAAGTAGGACGCAAGAGGCTTGGTCTTGAAATCAGGGTGCAGTCCCACACCTCTTTGGACTGGACACACCAAACTTCAAACATCTGCCTGAAGTTAAAGTTCTGAACTACAGGCGCTGGCATGGGAAGACTAGGTGGAACCTACTACACCTGGGCCATCAGACCTTGCTGAGCTGTAAGAGATAACACGGAAATGGTTCTTGGCCCAGAGTATTATCACTAAACTGGTCAAGCAACTCAATGTGGAACTCTCTGGGATTACATAAGCCATTTTTTAGGTTTTGGTCAATCAAGAGAAGACTGGATCCTACACCCTAGGAAGCAAGCCAAATGTTGAGATCAAGGGGTATAACTTCTCCAGGCTACTTGCCATTTAACAAATCAGAAAACAGGTGTAGGCTTACTGCTGCTCAAGTCTGCAGATATATTTCAAGAAGGGTTGACTAAGAACTGCTCTCCACTTCCATAACCTTCTGATACTTCTCAGGCAAAAGACTTTGGGTCAGGTACAGCACACTCTCAGATACCTGCTTTCAACCTCTGTCATCATCCTGAGAATGAGACAGCCCAGGAGTTTTTCACTTGAAATACCTGTAAGTAGCCTGTATGAAATGTTGACACTTACAGTAGTCTCTCATGTTATGTTCTCTCCCAAGAAGTAGAGAAATCACTGATGCAGGTCTTGTCTATTTGCTAGTCACACATACATAAGGCTTGTATGAGTTACGCATCAAACTGTAGAAATTTTCCACAAAAATCAGAAGCAGGTAAACTCCTGTGCAAGTGACAGAAAACTGTCAGATTCAGAAATAGCACTGCGAGTGATGTCACATTGTGTGCCCCCTAAGAGGGAATGATCCAAGAAAAAAATTATAAAATGAATCGGAGAACAAAAGGAAAAGTACAGTTTTGTACCTACCATAAATGTAGATGTCCGATAGGTATGCATCTGCAGTCCTTACATATGGGTTGTCCTGCCTCAGGCAGCCCTTCGGTCGGCCGGATTCCAAAGTCTGGGTCCGGCGTCGGCTGATGTCGCCCCTTCCCCGACGTCAGAGCGCCTGGGGTATAAAAGCGTCAGCAGACGCCATCTTCCTCAGTTTTTCTTGCCCCAGATGCCAGGTGCCCTCTTAGGAAGGCTAAATTTGGAGAGATGCAAAGAATTCCAAACATGCACAGTAATATAAAACAAATACACCATAATAGATAACCCCAGCTAGCTATAAGAGGGAGAAGTACCCAAGAAATACCACAGAGGGGAAGGAGGGAGGGAAAACCTGACTGCAGATGCATACCTATCGGACATCTACATTTATGGTAGGTACAAAACTGTACTATGTCCTTCAAGGATGCATCTGCAGTCCTTACATATGGGTAGAATACCATAGCCAAGCTGGGGGTGGTAGGATCTAAGAAAAGGATGGTGTAGCTAAAATGCCCTGCAGGACTGCTGTAGCAAAACCTGCTCTGGATCTGGAATATAAGGGTAAGTTGTAATGCTTGGAAAATGTGTGCACGGAGCTCCATGTAGCAGCTTCTAAAATGTCCTTGGTAGCCACCCCTATTAAGAAGGCTGTGGAGGTGGCTGTGGCTCTGGTGGAATGAGGTCTAATGTTAGCTGGCACAGTCTTGCCATGAAAAGAGTAACAGAATCGAATGCAATTCCCTATCCATTTTGAAATTGTCTGTTTGGAAATTGCTTTTCCTTGTATACTAGCAGCATATGCTACAAACAGCTGGTCAGATTTTCTGTAAGTCTTAGTTCTGTCCAAGTAGTAGCGCAACTGTCTGTAAATGTCCAGGGTATGCAGAAGTTTCTCCCCTTTGTTTTGTGGATTTGGAAAGAAGGTAGGCAGGTGAATAGCTTGGTTCATTGAGACCCTGGATACCACCTTTGGCATGAATGAAGGACTGGTTCTCAATGAGACTCTGTCCTGATGAAAAATAAGGAATGGTTGAACTGCCATGAGGGCCTGCAATTCAGATACTCTTCTTGCTGAGGTTATGGCCAGAAGGAAGGCAGTCTTCCAAGACAGGAACTGTAGTTCTGAAGATGCTGCTGGTTCAAAGGGAGGTAGAGTTAATTTTTCCAACATGAAGTTAAGGTCCCAAGTTGGCACTGGTGGTTTCCTTGGAGGATTGATGTTTTTAATTCCTCTTAGAAACTGCCTTAGGAGAGGATGAGAGAAGACAGGTGGATCAGTATTGTATTCTGCTGAAATTGCTGAAGCATGAATTTTTATGGAAGAGTAAGAAAGGCCATTGTGGAGCATTTCTGCCAAGTATTCCAGGATATGTGCCATGTTCATCACTGTCGCATCTAGACCCTTTGTGATGCTCCAAGTGCAAAATCTTTTCCATTTTGCTGAATATGCCTTTCTTGTGGAAGGCCGGCGAGCTTCCATGATGATATCCTTCACTCTCTTGGATAGCTTATCCTGGTGAGGAGTCAAGGTATTCTCCAGGCTGTCAGCTGCAAGGTTTTCAGGCTGGAGTGCAGAGTTTTGTAATTGTGCTGTGTCAGAAGAAGTGGCCATTGTGGTAGAGGCCACGGTTTTGTGCGTGACATGCTCCTTAACAGTGGGTACCAGTGCTGTCTTGGCCAGTCCGGAGCTATCAGAATCACTTTTGGCTGCTCTGTCCTGATCTTCAGTAAGACCTTGGTCATTAATGGAAGAGGTGGAAATGCATACACTGTTAGAGTATTCCAGCTGAAAGAGAGGGCGTCCACTTTCCATGCTTGTGAGTGGTATGTCCTTGAGCAGAATTTCTTCAGCTGATGGTTGTGGTGGAGGCAAAAAGATCTATGTCCGGCCTCCCCCATGATTGTGTTATCTGAAGGACGATGTCTGAGTGCAGCATCCATTCGTGTGGATCCATGGTATTTCTGCTTAGGCTGTCCGCCAGTATATTGTCTTTTCCTGGCACAAACTGGGATTGCAGCTCTATATTGAGTTTGAGGGAAAGTTCCCAAACATTCATTGCCGGCCTGCAAAGAGGGTAGGAATGGGTACCTCCTTGCTTGTTTATGTACCACATAACTGTGGTATTGTCTGTCCTTATTAGCAGGTGGCCTTGATGCAGAAAGTGTTTGAAGGCCTCGATTGCATCTATCACTGCCAGCATTTCCTTTTGGTTTATGTGCATGCGCAATTCTTTCTGTGACCATAGCCCTTGAATGCATCTGCCCTCCATGTGCGCTCCCCATCCATGGTCTGAAGCGTCCGTTGTAATGGTTTGGCTGGTTATTGGTTTGCTGAAGGGCAGACCCATTTGACTGGCTTGCTTGAGCCCACCACAGGAATTCCTTTTGCAGGGATGGAATGAGTGGTATCAAAGCTTCTAGGCTGTGACTGTGCTGAGACCATAAACTCCTTAAGTACCATTGTAGTTTTCTCATATGCAGCCTTGCTTGTGGAATCAGAAGAATGCAAGATGCCATGTAACCCAGGGCCTGCAGGATTTCCCTTGCAGTCAGCTGAGTTTGTTTCGTCAGATTTTCGAAATAATCCGGTAGTTGTCTTTGTTTTTTTTCTGTGAGAAAAGCCATTTGGGTGGTTGTATCTAGTTTTGCACCCAGAAATGTTATTCTTTGGGATGGAACAAGTCTTGATTTGTGAATGTTAACTGTGTATCCCAAGGCCTGAAGTAGGCGGATGGCATAATTCAAGTGTTTTACCAAAGTTTGTTGGCTGTCCGGTTGTATAAGGCAGTCGTCCATATATGGGTATATTTGAATGCCCTGAAATCTGCAGTGTGCAATTACTGATGCCAGGCATTTCGTGAATACTCTGGGCGCAGTAGATAAGCCAAAGGGCAATGCTGAGAATTGATAATGCTCTGAACCTGCAAGAAATCTGAGGTGTCTTCTGCAACTTTGTCTGATAGGGACATGCAGGTATGCCTCCCTGAGGTCCAGAGTTACCAGCCAAGACCCCTTGCTCAGCATGGGAAGGAGTTGCTGTAGGGTCAGCATTTTGAATTTTGGCACAATGAGATAAGTATTCAGTGCGGACAAGTCGAGAATAGGCCTCCATTGTTTTTCTTTTCTTGGGACAAGGAATAGTCTGGAATAAAATCCTTGGCCTTGTTCTGTGAGAGGAACCTTTTCTATAGCTTTCATTTGTAATAGGTTGGAAATTTGTTTTAATGCCTCTGCCCTTTGATTCGGTGGCAGGTTTGGCATGCCTTTTCTTTTTGGTAATGTATGAAAATGGAACCTGTATCCTTTTGTCTATTATTTGCAGTGTCCATTTGTCCCTTGTAATACTGTGCCAATTTTTTGAGAATAAAGATAGCTTTCCACCCAAAGGTGCTTCCAATTGAGCCCTGGTTGGCAGGGTCAAGGAAAAGTCATTGAGTCTGTCCTTGTGCAGCAGTTGTAGGTCCTGCACTACCTCACTGGTTAGGAGGCTGCCATTGACATCCTGTGTAGGAGCCTCTAGCTTGCCCTCTGCCTCTGGCACGCCTGTTCTTGCCTCTTTGAAATCTCTCCGTGTCTGGAAAGGACCAATTCTTAGAAGGCCAATTTCTGCTGAATCTTGGTGGTTGGACCTGGAGAAAATCTTTGACTGTTTGTACAGATTTAGCCTTTTCCTCAAATTTCTTTAAGACCTCCTGAGCAGTGGAGCCAAATAACTTTTGCTTTTCCAGTGGCACATCCAGAAGCTTTGCTTTAACATGGTCTGGCAGTTTGTTCCTTCAGCCAAGCATGCCTACGCATGACTGCACCTGTCATTGCTGACCTACATGAAGCTTCCAATGCATCATAACCACACTGCAAGAAATGGTTGCTAACCTGTTGGGAGTTATGTACCAGATCCTGAGGTGACTTGCGATCTAGGGGTTCAGGTGAAGACAGTTTTTTATGCAATTCATCTAACAAATACTCTTGGTACTGTATCATATGGAATTGACAATTTAATGCCCTCATAGAAAGAGTGGAAGTAGTATACACTTTTTTACCCCATCTCTCTAAAGCCCTGGACTCCCTTTCAGAGGGGAGTGGATTTTTAGTAGTGGCAGTTGCAACCCCTTTAGGACCCTGGGAAATAGTTTCTGGGTCAGCAGAGTGGGCCTTGTAAAGGAAATGATGCGAGTCCGGGACCCTGTAGTACCTATCAGGTTTGACAGGAGCCGGAGGAAGGGAGTCAGGGGTAATACTAGACTCAGAGTACACATCATCAATGACATTCAAAACAGGGGAAATAGCCAAAGGTCTATGCTGAGGTAAATGCAAAAAAGTCCTTAATCTCTTCCTGGAATCAGAGAATTCCTGGCCCTGCCATTTGAAATGCTCTCTCATGGAGTGAAGGGTCTCCCCAAAGGACAGCTCTTCAGGAGGGGAGGCCGAGGGAATAGATTCCTCTGCATCAGAATCCTCGTAGGCCGCAAAGGCCTCCTCCTGGTAGTCTGATAGAGCAGAGTCATCCGAGGCCTCGTCAGAGGACTGGGGATCAGTGGGCTCAACCCTGGGCCTTTTGTCTAGAGGAGGTCGAGAGCCCCTGTCCGGGTGTGGCTGAGAGCCCCTAATAAAGGAAATAAGGTCCTCAGCTAAACTTAAAATCTGTGAACCTGTAGTGGATCCCTGAGGAATAACCCTGGGAGGCAAAGATTTTGGCTGTTTAGCAGCTTTAGCCCTAGTGAATGCCTTAATGGACATGGATGCAGGAGGCCTGGTTGCTCCACGTGCTGGCGTAGGTTTGTCTAGGGGAATGGTGTCGGAAGTTTCCAGACCACCAGTTTCTGAGGGAAATTCTATTACCGACTCAGAAGAGGCCTCCGGGGCCGAGGTTGTCGGTTGTGCGGTTTCGTCGGACGGAATTACCAAGGACTCTGTTTCAGCAGAGACCGAGACACTCGTGGTAGGCCTAGGGGCGGTTTCAGCCGAAACCACAGTCCGCGTGAGTCGGTCCTTGTCCTTCCGTTTTTTGGTTAAATGAGAAGTCGGAGTCTCCGACGGTATATTATAACAGTAACTAGCCCCAAAAAATTCCTCTGCAAACTCCGCCCGACGCCTAAGAGTGCGTCGGTTGAAGGAGGCACAGGCAGTACAGGCCGAGACGTCGTGGTCTGGGCCTAGGCAGGGGAGGCAGTAAGAATGGAAATCCTTATGAGGTATTTGTTTCCCACAAGTTAAGCAATTATTAACTTTAAGCGTTTGATCTGACATCGGCTGAGGCAAGAAAGAGTCCCCAACGGGGTACTTAGCTTTTTAAGTCTTCGGTAGCTGAAGTTACAGGAGCTGGCCAACCGGCACTTGCGAACTGCTTCTGCTTCGGGCACCACGCGGCAAGAAAGACTGGGGAAGATGGCGTCGGCTGACGCTTTTATACCCCAGGCGCTCTGACGTCGGGGATGGGGCGACATCAGCCGACGCCGGACCCAGACTTTGGAATCCGGCCGACCGAAGGGCTGCCTGAGGCAGGACAACCCATATGCAAGGACTGCAGATGCATCCTTGAAGGACATCCAGTAGTAAACCCATCAAAAAGGGCCCGAGTGTTACATCACCCAGTGCTAGGGTACTCGCCTTTATAGCTGGGTGGCAAAGAGAACAATAACCAAAGCAACTCTTACAGCTTGCCTTTTCCTTTAACAGAATAGCAATAAGCTACTAAACACACACTAATGCTGTTACAGAAGGAATGTGGATGCAAGCAGAGGCCAGAAAGATGGAGCAGTATAAAAGTAAGACTGACAATTTCCAAAATAGTATTTGCACAAAATAGTATACTTGCTTCTATGGAATTCACTCAGTAAAAATCTAACAGCACTAGGCGGCAGGCTGCACATGCAACACAACATATGTAGTCACCCTATTAGCTGGTGTACAACAATACCCCGAGAAGTTACCACCACCTTCAGATATACACAAGCTCAGTACAATTTTGAAAATTCTCTATTGACTCATCCTTGGGCGTACACACCTCCATCCTGATGCATATTATGTTTTATGCTGGGCTTGAACAGCAAAGATGACTTTTCTGTCTTCCTAACATCATGCTGATCCCTGGGCTTTGTTTGCAGTTCCTGTTACTGAATCTTTACCTAATTTGGAACAGAGGAGGTTCCCTTGCTTACCAGTGGGAGTGGGAAGCATTGAGCTGCCTGTTGGTCCAGTTTTGTGAGGTTTCAGCCAGTAACTTGTAGTTTATTGGTCGTTTTGGGCCAGTTCCTAGCTTCTTTCAGCCCCCTGATATAAAAAACGCTAAACGCGCGTTTTTTGGCTTGTACCTACTCAGCACAGATCCTCGTGGTGGCCAGCAGAGTAATCCAAGCTTCAGAGAGCTAAAAAAGCGACTTTACCTGATTTAAGTATAATTTTGTGGCTTTCCACTTCTATTTATCTAGCAACTGTATTTCGCCTGCTTGCTGATACATTGTTACTGTTTTTCTGCATTTATTCTGTTTTTGCACTTGTTTCTCAATTTGTTACTTTTAAAATCTGTAACTGTTGCAAATTGTTTGTGTAGGCTGTGATAGCCGATTTATAGCATTTATAAGTGTTTACTGTATCTGTTTCTGCTTGTTTTCTGAAAAAAAAAAACCAAAATATATCTCTTGTTTTCCCGCCTTACTAAGCTAGAATAGTCCAGTTTCAGAGCTTGCTGATCCCTGGGCTTTGTTTGCAGTTCCATTACTGAATCTTTACCTAATTTGGAACAGAGGAGGTTCCCTTGCTTACCAGTGGGAGTGGGAAGCATTGAGCTGCCTGTTGGTCCAGTTTTGTGAGGTTTCAGCCAGTAACTTGTAGTTTATTGGTCGTTTGGGGCCAGTTCCTAGGTTCTTTGAGCGCCCTGATAAAAAACGCTAAACGCGCGTTTTTTGGCTTGTACCTACTCAGCACAGATCCACGTGGTGGCCAGCAGAGTAATCCAAGCTTCAGAGAGCTAAAAAAGCGACTTTACCTGACTTAAGTATAATTTTGTGGCTTTCCACTTCTATTTATCTAGCAACTGTATTTCGCCTGCTTGCTGATACATTGTTACTGTTTTTCTGCATTTATTCTGTTTTTGCACTTGTTTCTCAATTTGTTACTTTTAAAATCTGTAACTGTTGCAAATTGTTTGTGTAGGCTGTGATAGCCGATTTATAGCATTTATAAGTGTTTACTGTATCTGTTTCTGCTTGTTTTCTGAAAAAAAAAAAAAAAAATATCTCTTGTTTTCCGCCTTACTAAGCTAGAATAGTCCAGTTTCAGAGCTTGCTGATCCCTGGGCTTTGTTTGCAGTTCCTGTTACTGAATCTTTACCTAATTTGGAACAGAGGAGGTTCCCTTGCTTACCAGTGGGAGTGGGAAGCATTGAGCTGCCTGTTGGTCCAGTTTTGTGAGGTTTCAGCCAGTAACTTGTAGTTTATTGGTCGTTTGGGCCAGTTCCTAGCTTCTTTCAGCCCCCTGATATAAAAAACGCTAAACGCGTTTTTTGGCTTGTACCTACTCAGCACAGATCCTCGTGGTGGCCAGCAGAGTAATCCAAGCTTCAGAGAGCTAAAAAAGTGACTTTACCTGATTTAAGTATAATTTTTGTGGCTTTCCACTTCTATTTATCTAGCAACTGTATTTCGCCTGCTTGCTGATACATTGTTACTGTTTTTCTGCATTTATTCTGTTTTTGCACTTGTTTCTCAATTTGTTACTTTTAAAATCTGTAACTGTTGCAAATTGTTTGTGTAGGCTGTGATAGCCGATTTATAGCATTTATAAGTGTTTACTGTATCTGTTTCTGCTTGTTTTCTGAAAAAAAAAAAAAAAAAAAAAAAAAAAAATATCTCTTGTTTTCCCGCCTTACTAAGCTAGAATAGTCCAGTTTCAGAGCTTGCTGATCCCTGGGCTTTGTTTGCAGTTCCTGTTACTGAATCTTTACCTAATTTGGAACAGAGGAGGTTCCCTTGCTTACCAGTGGGAGTGGGAAGCATTGAGCTGCCTGTTGGTCCAGTTTTGTGAGGTTTCAGCCAGTAACTTGTAGTTTATTGGTCGTTTTGGGCCAGTTCCTAGCTTCTTTCAGCCCCCTGATATAAAAAACGCTTAAGCGCTTTGCTGATTTAGCTGAGCTGCTACTGTTGCACACTAGGGCAGCGCAGATTTAAACTATTAGGGCTACCTAAATTACACTCTTCAAATTTTCCCTTAAAACTACCTTCCTCGAACTATACTACTGATCTAATCAGCGATCCTATAACTAAAAGATCATCTCTACTTGACTCCAAGTAGACTATTCTCTATGTGTTAAACCTAGCACTTGCTCCTACAGTACTTATTACCTTGATACGGCACTCTTGTCATAGATAGTACCCCAAAAGGCAACCCCCATTTCTCGGTCACCCACATCCCCGGAATCTTTTTAAAGTTTTTGTCTATCCTTCTAGCACATCGAGGGATCAGTTGCTAGTGTCCTCTCCTGCTCAGCTGGTGAACCTGGGAATATTGAGGCAATGTTACAATTGCCTCATGTACACAGACAACCTCTCCTCCTCCCACAAAACACAAATACATGCGAGAGATGCAACTATACGGCCAAACTGGAGGCTGAGCTCTCTCAACATAGGACTGGCAAGACCAGTCAGGAGGAGAAGGTTACCACACACACTATAGACCCAGTCTCACATAGTACCATTACAACCTCAAATAATACACATAAACACACAAAGACATACTCGGAGGCTCTGATCAAAAATCTACCAAAACAGCAGAGGCCACCAAAGCAGACACCCAAACAACCACCACCTCAGAACACAACACCTGCAACACATAGACCTCACAGTCAGAGTGTCAAACAGTCACAGCCCTTAAGGCCAAACACAATGCCAGACACACTAGTCATTGGTGACTCCATAGTCAGACACACTCACGTCCCGCTCACCAGACTGAGTAAGGAGAAGGTCACAGTAAGCTGTCTGTCGGGCGCTAGAATCCGCCACATAACGCAAGCACTCAGGTCTCTCAACAGCAGGTACAAATATGACTCAGTCATTGTCCACGCTGGTGTAAACGACCTGAGACGTACCTCCTTGGACTACATGAAAAGAGACATTGAGGAGCTCTCTGATTATGTAGCCCAGGCAGGTATGACCCTGACCTTGAGCAGTATCCTACCTTCACCAAGAATGATGCCACAATACAGAGATAAGATGATCAGCTTTAACAATTGGCTTAAACACTGGTGTCATTCAAAGGGGATCCAGTATCTGTCTGCCTGGGATGACATGCTGGACAAGCCACGCTGCTTTGCAAGGGACGGCTTGCACCTGTCTCCCTGGGATTCGGATATTGGCAAAGGCTCTTGCCACCCCATAGTGCCTTTTTAGGCAAGGCTCAAATTCTAAACCTACCACCCTAGAACACAAAAAGGAAAAACTAAGGGTAATGCTGCTCAATGCCAGAAGTCTAAATCTCAAAATGCACGACCGAGGCCCTTCTCAGTATGGAGAACATCGATGTCTGTGCTGTGACAGAAACCTGGTTCAAGGCTCCTGAGAGCACCCCAGCACTATCAGGTTTTACCTCATATCATGCCCGCCCCAAAATCCGGACAATACCAAGAAAGGAGGAGGGGTATCCATATTCATCAAGGACACCCACACCTCAAGACTGGTGGCAACACATGATGCATCGGAGACCATCCAGGTGCAATTAACCGTAGGCAAGACTGCTCTGCAAATTGTAGCATGTTACAGGCCACCCTCACAAACTCAGGAACCTCACATGGCCTTCCTGAAAACACTAGAGGGGATAAATGTATCACCAAACACCATCATACTAGGTGACTTCAATTACCCTAATATAGACTGGGAACACTACTCAAGCCCAAACACCCTAGCCCAAAAGTTCCTGGAATTCATAAACTCAAATGCCATGGAACAACTAGTCACCATCCCCACAAGAGGAGATAACATACTTGATCTCATCATCACGAACATGGGAGCACAATGTTCAACACCGAAGTATACCCCTCACTGGTGAGATCAGATCACAAACTAATCTCGCTGGAGGTCCTCATCCCACCCCACCTGAAATAAAAAGACCACAGTAAAGAACTTCTCAAAAGCCGACTTCACACTTCTAAAGACTAGTGTGGTCTCCTTTAAGGCCCCGAACCGGAAAACAGTACTCAAGCCGCTGAATCACTTACAAATGCCTTCTACCAGCACCTGCAGGACTGCATGGATAAGGCAATCCCAAGCAAAACAAAGACTCTTTGTACCAAAGGCAAGCGTCCAGTCTGGTGGACCCCAGCCATAAACAAACTCTACAACAAAAGGAGGAAGCTACTACAAGATAGAGCAAAATCCTTAAAAGGTAAGACACCCTTGATCACTATAAGTAAAAACTAAGAGCTCTCATAAAATCATTCAAAGCAAATTTCGAGAGAAAATAGCTAAAGACTCAAAAGACAATCATAAGGCCTTCTTTAGCTATGTTAGAAACCTAGGAGGAAACTCCCAGATATGCTCAGAACTAGTTCAAAATGATGTGAAGATTACTGATCCTACAGACATTGCCAACATACTGGCTGACAGGTTCAGTGCAAACTTCTCCCCTCCCCAAAAGGAGAGATATCTATACCAAACGATTGCAGCCCCCAAACATCTCCAGCGCCAAGTGAGAACTGCTCTCTCCAAAGCAAAAAACACAGCATCCATGGGACCTGATGGTGTCCCCGGCTGTGTGCTCCACGAACTCAATGAGGAATTAAACCCACAGCTAGGACAGCTGTTTAATCAAAGTCTTACCTCTGGATACGCACTCAGGAGTGGCGCACTGCAACTGTGGTCCCACTTCACAAAGGCGGTGCCTCCACCGACCCTGGAAATTACCGCCCATTAGCTTGACAAGCCTTATCTGCAAAGCCATGGAGAGGATCATAATGGACCTCATAAATAAAGACATAGGGAATTTGCAGACTTTGGATCCAACCCAGTTTGGCTTTGTCAAAGGCAGATCATGCCTTTTAAACTTGGTTGACTTTTTCGAAACAGTCACCAAAGCCATTGATGAGGGAAAGGCAGTCCATACAGCCTACCTCGATCTGGCTAAGGCCTTCGATACAATACCCCACTCAGGTATCATTGAAAATCTCATCAGCTTAAATGTTAACCCATACATCACAAGATGGGTTGCAAACTGGCTGAGTGACAGAACCCACAGGGTCAGAGTTGCTGGCGCCATGGCAGACTCAAAGCCTGTCACAAGTGGTGTCCCACAGGGCTCAGTCCTGGGCCCACTCTTGTTTGGCATCTACTTTTCCGAAGTACAAGCAAACACAGGAGGGTTATGGCTGACAAAGTTTGCAGATGACTGCAAACTGGGCCATAGTAGAAAACACATCTGACACAGATATCCTTCAGAAGGGTCTCACAGAAACGGATAACTGGTGCCAGAGCCACGGCCTAAAGTTAAATGCCAAAAAATGCATAGTCATACCCTTCGGGAAAAACAAGGTTACCCCTAGCTACCAAATAGGTGGCAATCCACTGAGCACAGAAGAAGTTATCAGGGACCTGGGGACCCAGGTTGATAGTAGTCTGTCATTAGACACCCATGTAGCTAAAGTAGTCAGGAAGACCTTCTACATTGCCCACCTTATCATGAAGGGATTCTCATCTAGATCAAGGGAGGTCATAGTCTCCCTTTACTCATCACTCATCAGACCAATGATTGAGTACAATGCCCCATTCGGAATGTATCTGACCCGACACTTGCAGCAGCTGGAGAGGCCACAAAAGTTCCTCACCAAAAGGATAAAGGGTCTCAAAAATCTGTCCTGTGCTGCCCGACTGAAAGAACTCCAGCTCTATTCAGTCGCCACCGCTTGCTCAGAGGTGACCTTTGCCTAACATACAAGGCCATGTCAAACCCAGATTTGATGAATATGCTTCACCTCAAAAAATCTAGATCCATCAGAGCCACAAGGGCGGGAGACTTAAACCTCGACACGGCTATTAATAGGACATGCTGGAGGGATAGATTCATCACCCAAAGACTCCCTATGCTGTGGAACAAAATCCCGGTACATGTGAGGCAGAGCACCTCGCTGGCCTTGTTCAAGAGAAATCTTGACCAATGGATGGGAGATCGCAGATATACCCCAGGGATTACCTCAGTGTCACTGCTCGACAGAGGCACAGCAAAATAATGGGTATAGTTCCCCATACTAAAGGGGTGGCGTAAGCCACAAAACGATGGGCTAGGCTTGTAAATGCCCTCGGGCAGATAGCCTAGTATGAAAGATATAAAAGATATAAAGATATATAATGTACTGCCAAGTTGACAGTGAACACAAACAGTAAAAAGGAACCTTTCACACCTGTATTATGCCCCTACAAAACGATGAGGAAAAAACAGTTATGAAATAATTGTTTAAAGGTCCTCAAACAAGCAAACACTTTATGAAACATCAAATAGCACTCCCAACAGGTAGGGACATGCAGCTCTGAAACCCCATGAGCGAAGGCAATGATGAATAACAGGCAGACTTCAGAACAGTTAAAACAGTAAGTATGATTTGACAAGTCATACCCTTGATGATTTTGTATTTCAAGAAACTTGTCCCAAGTATATTTTCTCAGGACTCCCATGTGGGCTTCCCAAGCGTACCTCCACGCAGTCCATTGGGTGAGTGCGAGATTCTGACTCAACCTTGAAGAGAGCCCTCCCAGGTTCAGAGAAATCTGCATAGTAAGTGTTTTCTTGATGCAAGGCAGAAATGGGATGCTGTTTGTGGGATACCACAGCAGTTTTCACACGTGCAGCTCTATCAAGGAGACCATGTGCTTCAAATTTCTAAGGTACATACAAGGATGATATTTTCAAGCACTTGGCCACCCTTTGTGTAATATTGTTTTACAAACAAGATCTTCTATGGGAGTAGGAAAGCATTTCCCCTTGACCAAATCCAGGAGGGCTCTCAGGAAGGTAATTTTATATGCTTGCTGTAAACCAAGACTTCTGAAGATTCAAGGGTAGTTACACATTCTAAAGCAAGTCATGGTGGTCTTTAACTCACTATCTCTTGCCTGGAGGTAGCCTGGATGAGGTAATCATCCAAGTACAGATAAACATGAATTTTCATTGCCCTGCAAAAGGCAATGACTAGAACCAACACCTGGAAAAAAACTGGGTGTATCTGGAAAGCCAAATGTCCATGATTTGAATTGGTAATGGAAGCTCCCTGCCTCAAACCTTAGGTACTTCCATTTCTTCTTTGCATTAAGGATGTTCAAACACACATCCATCAGATCTAATGTCACCATAAGGGCTTGAGGGAGGCTCATGAGCAGATTATGCAAGAGCAGCTTCCTAAATTTTGGCAAACCCAGGAAGTTGTTTAAATTTGAAACATTCACATTGGGTGGCTTCCAATACTCTTCTTTTTTGATACTAGGAAAGTTTTGAATACAATCTTGTTCCTTATTTTCTGTCATCCTCTCTATGGCACTGTGTGTCAGGAGGTTTTTCTACCCACAGGGACAACAGATGATTTTTTTTTTTTTGAATAGGGAGAATGTTCATGAATCTTTTTTTCTTTGGAACTGTAGGTTGTACCCTATTCTTTTAATGTGTAGGACTTGCTTGAGTAATGGTTTCCCAAAGTCTACAAAGGTGCCCATGCCTGCCTGTTAATTTAAGTGTGGAAAGAGCGGCTGGTTTGGGGAGAGGGAAGGGAGGTGCTCTGTAGTCATATCTGCTCCCCTTTAGCTGTAATGGGCCCAGGGGACACCACATCAGACTTTGTCATTTTCTTACTTTTTCCTAAATTTTACCTTCTTTGCTGTTTGCCCTCTGTTCCTGTCCTTCCAGGGAGGAGAGAGACATATTTTACTTGGGTAATTTGTAACATTTCTAGAAGATGGAAAATGAAAAAGGTCCTTGAAAACAGTTTGCCCCTTCACCTCCAGTTTTTGAACACCTTTCCCTGTGGCTTGGGGTAGACAAAAGTACAGTTTTGTACCTACCATAAATGTAGATGTTCGAGTGTATACACTGCTGCAGTCATGGCACTTGGGTTATCCTGCCGTCAGGCGGTCCTTCAGTCGGCCAGAGTTCCAAAGTCTTGGTCCAGCGTCGGTTGCTGTCGCTTCTTCCCTGATGTCAGTGCAACAGGGGTATACAAGATGTAGCAGACGCCATTTTCTTCAGTTTTTCTTGCTCCAGATGTCAGGTGCCCCCAAAAAGGTAGGCAATGCAAATTGCTAATAAAACATACATAAGAAAAGCAATAAAAAACTTTCAGTTATCAGCAAATACTCCCCATAGGTAGCAAAGGGTAGAAGGCTTAGGTAAGTACCAGCAAGTAAGAGGGGAAGGAGGGAGGGTAACCTAGACTGCAGCAGTGTATGCACTCTAACATCTACATTTATGGTAGGTACAAAACTGTACAATGTTCATCGTGTTATACTTCTGCAGTCATTACACTTGGGTAGAATCCCAAAGCTGAGGTAGGGTGGCTGGTTCTATAAGGCATTAGGGGTGGCTATAAGGCCGTGTAGCACTGCAGTGGCAAAGCTAGCTCTGGATTTAGAGCAAAGAGGCAGATGGTAATGCTTGGTGAAGGTATGTACAGAACTAAGTTGCTGCTTCCAAAATGTCCTTGGTAGGTACTCCTCTGAGGTAGGCAGTTGAAGTAGCTGTTGCCCTGGTGGAATGAGTCCCAATGCTGTTAGGTACAGTTTTCCCATGGTGTGTATAGCAGAAACGCATACAGTGTCCTATCCATTTTGAAATGGTCTGTTTTGGAATGGCTTTTCCCTGTGCTCCTGCAGCATATGCTACAAACAATTGCTCAGTTTTTCTGAAAGCTTTCATTTTGTCCAAGAAGAAGCGTAACTGCCTGTGTATGTCCAAGGAATGCAGAAGTCTCTCCCCTGTATTCTGTGGATTTGGATAAAAAGTTGGCAAGTGAATAGTTTGGTTTAGAGCCACACTTGATACCACCTTTGGCATAAAAGTAGGGTTTGTTCTTAAAGACACCCTGTCTTGGTGGAAAATGATGAAAGGTTCCACTGACATTGGTGCCTGCAATTCTGAAACTCTGTGCTGAGGTTATTGCCAGGAGCAGAGCAGTTTTCCAAGAAACATATTTTAAGTTTGCTGAGTTAGCTGGCTCAAAAGGAGGTAAAGTTAATTTTTCCAACACGAACTTGAGGTCCCAAGTTGGAGTTGGTGCTCTAGGGGGCAGTCTTATGTTTTTAGCCCCTCTGAGGTACTGTTTTAGCAAAGGATTAGAAAAAATTGGTGGGTCCGTGTTGTACTGAGCAGAGATGGCAGAGGCGTGGATCTTGATGGATGAAAAGGAGAGGCCTTTGTCCAGCATCTCAGTTACTTATTGTAGTATCTGAGGAATATTCGGGACAAGAGGGTCAAGGCCGTGAGCCTGTTTCCAGGCACAGAATCTCTTCCATTTATCCGAATAGGCTTTCCTGGTGCTAGGACTTCTGGCCTCCAGAATGACATCCATAACAGCTCTAGAGAGAGGCATTGCTTGCTTGACTAAGGAATCTGCCATGCAGCCAGGTTTAAAGTCTTGAGCTGGCTGTGAAGTACCCGATTGTTTTGCTGAGTCAGAAGATGTGGGATTTGAGGCAAAATCCAGTGTGGACCTTGTGATAAGTTCTTTAAGATTGGGTACCAGTGCTGGCGTGGCCAGTCTGGGGCAATCAGGATCATCTTTGGCTTTTCTTGCCTGGCTTTTATGAGTACCTTTGAAAGGACAGGTAGTGGTGGGAAAGCATATACTTGCAGTTTTTTCCAGCTGAATGAGAGGGCATCCACTTTCCATGCTTGTTAGTGGTAAGGCCTTGTGCAGAATTTCTGTAGCTGGCAATTCATTGGGGATGCAAACAGATCTATGTCCGGGCTCCACCATTTTTGTGTTATCATTCTGAATATTTATGAATGTAATTTCCACTCGTGTGGATCCATGATGTTTCTGCTTAAGTCGTCTGCCAGTGTGTTTTGCTCTCCTGGCAGGAATTGTACTTGCAGAAAAACTTGATAGGTTAGAGCTGTGTTCCACAAGGTCATGGCTTGTCTGCAGAGGGGATAAGAATGAGTGCCCCTTGCTTGTTTATGTACCACATAACTGTGGTGTTGTCTGTCTTTAGTAGTAGTTGTCCTGGATGTAGAAGGTCTTTGAAAGCTATAAGAGCATTTTGTACAGCTAGTATCTCTTTTTGACTGATGTGAAGATGCCTTTGTTCCGCGGGCCACTTGCCCTGAATACATTTTCCTGCCATGTGTGCTCCCCAGGCGTAATCCGATGCATCTGTTGTCAGTGATCGCCTGGCTGTGGGTTGAGTGAAAGGCTGTCCTTTGTTGAGGTGACAGGCTTGAGCTCACCATCGAAACTCCTGTTGAAGGCAAGGAATAAGTGGTATTACTGTTTCCAAACTGTGACAGTGTTGAGACCAGACACTCTTTAGGTACCATTGTAGTTTCCTCATATGCAGTCTGGCATAGAATTAGTAGTATACAAGATGCCATGTAACCCAAGGCCTGCAGAATTTTTCTTGCAGGCAGTTGGGTCTTTGTTGCCATCAATTGGAAATATTGAGTCAGTTTGTCCTTGCTTGTCTGGCGTGACATAAGCCATCTGGGCCGTTGTATTTAAGCTGGCACCCAGGAATATTATCTCTTGTAAGGGCACTAGTTTTGACTTCTTTTTGTTTACTGTGTACCCTAGGCAAATTAGCAATCTTTTTACAAACGCCAGATGCTTTAGAAGAATGTCTTTGCTCTCTGCTTGTATAAGGCAGTCGTCCAAGTATGGGTAAATTTGAATTCCTTTTTGTCTGCAAAATGCAATTACTGGTGCCAGGCATTTTGTAAAGACCCTGGGCGCAGTAGATAAGCCAAAGGGCAGTGCAGAGAATTGGCAATGCATTGAACCTGCTAAGAATCTGAGGTATCTTCTGCAGTTTTGTCTGATAGGGACATGCAGGTATGCCTCCTTGAGGTCCAAAGTTACGAGCCAAGCTTTCTTGCCCAGCATGGAAATAAGCTGCTGTAGTGTCAACATTTTGAATTTTGGAACATACAGGTAAGTGTTTAGAGAAGAAAGATCAAGAATGGGCTTCCAGCCTTTGTCCTTTCTGGAAACCAGAAAGAGTCTTGAGTAAAATCCTTGCCCTTGCTCCTGTGTTGGTACCTTTTGAATAGCTCTCATGTCCATGAGTGCTGTAATTTGTCTTTGAGCCTCTGCCCATTGATTTGGTGGCAGATTTGGCATTCCTTTTAACCTTGGCAGAGTGTGAAAGTGGAACCTGTAACCTTGAGATACAATGTTGAGAACCCATTTGGTCTTTGGTGATCATAAGCCAATTGTGACAGAAAAGTGCCAGTTTTCCTCCCAAGGGGGCTGCCAAGTGAGAAGTGTTTGGCAGCTGTAGTGGGAAGTCATTGGGGATTTTTTTATAAGGTTGAGGCCTGTCTTCCTCCTCTTTCTGGGTTGAAGCACCCCATTGTTGAGGCCTGTAAGGACCTTGTGGTTGACCTCTGCCTCTTGGATGTCTGTATCTGCCCCTTTGAGGTCTGTCTGCAACTGGAAAGGACCAATTCTTTGTTGGCCAATTTCTGCTAAATCGAGGAGGCTGAACCTGTAAGAAATCTTTCACCATCTGCATAGATTTTGCCTTATCCTCCATTTTCTTTAATACCTCTTCTGCCTTAACTCTAAATAAAACATCCTGCTGCAAAGGTGCATCCAATAATTTTGCTTTAACGTGATCTGGTAAAGTCTGCTCTTTTAACCAAGCACGTCTTCTAATGACAGACCCTGTAACTGCTGCTCTACAGGAGGCCTCTAATGAATCAAAACCACATTGCAAAGTATGTTTTCCCACTTGTTCAGCTGCATGCAATAAATCCTGCATTTCCTTATAATTAGGAAGATCTGAATTTGGAAGCATCTTTTGTTTCAACTGAGACATCAAATATTGCTGATATTTTAGAATGTGAAACTGGCAATTTAAGGCCCTCATTGCTAAAGTTGCAGATGTATATACTTTCTTCCCCCATCTGTCTAATGCTCTGGAATCTCTATCAGAGGGGATTGGATTTTTTGCTGTAGAGGCCTTTACCCCTTTGGGACCCTGGGAAATAGTTTCAGGGTCAGCAACAGGGCTTTTATAAAGAAATTTATGAGCGTCAGGGACTCTGTAGTATCTGTCTGGCTTAACTGGAGCAGGAGGTAAAGAATCAGGATTTAAACTGGATTCAGAATACACATCATCCACAATATCTAACACTGGCGGAATAGCAAGGGGTCTGTGTTGAGATAATAAATGGAAATATCTGAGCCTTTTCTTGGATTCTGAATAATCCTGGCTCTCCCAATGGAAATGCTCCTTCATGGTATGTAAGGTTTCCCCAAAGGAGTAGTCCTCTGGTGGAGGGGCTGAAAGAATTGATTCCTCAGCATCAGAATCCTCATAAGGGGGTAAAGAGTATCCTAGGTCTGAGGATAAATCTGAAGAGATGGATACCTGGTCGGATGAGTCATAGTCTGCATCCTGTCTAGGCCTTTTATCAAGAGGAGGATGGAACCCCCTGATCAGAGTAATTAAGTCTTCGGCCATTTTGAGCATTTGTTTCTTAGGCATGGAGGCCTGTCCTGGTGAATGTTGAAGTTGTTTCTTTGTTTTTAAAGGGGTTTTAGACTTAGCAGAAGATTTAATGGTTAACTGAGTAGGTCTGAAAACACCCTCTCTGAGGCTACGGGTTGTTCAGCTACTCCTGATCCCTCTGAAGGGTTAGTCTCAGTAGGCTGTACATCTGGTGCGTCCGAAGGCCCAGCCATCTCCACGTGGGAGTCAGAGGCGGCCTGTGGTTCCAAAGAAGCAGTCGTCAAGGGCTGCGAAGGCGCCTCGCTGAAAACCGGAGAACCGGCGATTGGCCTAGAAGAGGCTTCATCAGTTTTGGGCCTCGGATGCCTGTCCTTGTCTTTGCGCTTTTTGTGTATTCTGGTCGTCGGTAGTTCCGACAGAATGGTGTAATTGAATTTTCTGCCAAAATAATGACGGACAAAATCAAACCGACATTTAATAGTGCACTTGTTAAACTTAGCACAAAACCGACAACCTGTGATGTCGTGGTCTGGGCCTAAGCATGGGATACAATAAGAATGGAAATCCTTATGAGGTATTTGCTTCCCACAAGGAATACAGTTAACTTTTACTGACATCGGTCTGAGGCAAGAAAAAGTTTCCCCAATGGGGTACTGAGCTTTGTAGAAGACTTCGGCTCTGGATTCGGAATAAAAGTCTCAGGAGTCGGCCGACCGGCACTTGCGAACTGCTTTTGCTTCGGGCACTGCGCGGCAAGAAAGACTGAAGAAAATGGCATCGGCTGCATCTTATATACCCCTGTTGCACTGATGTCAAGGAAGAAGCGACAGCAACCGACGCTGAACCAAGACTCGAACTCTGGCCGACTGCGGGACCGCCTGACGGCAGGATAACCCAAGTGTAATGACTGCAGCAGTGTAACACGATGAACATCGGATTTTTATATTCAGAGATGTTTGCAACAGCTCTATCCTTCCATGCTTGGAAAGGGAAGAACCCTCAAGGCAGACATATCTCACCAAGGATGGGCCCTCAAGCAGCTGCTCGCAAAACCCATCCACTGCATCATTGCAACATTTCATGGAATGCCTAGCTACCCAATTATCTACTTCAAAAGGTGCTTATCCAGTATTACCTCTCTTCTATTTCAGATGCTCAAAGAGAGATTCCTGAAACTTTAATGTGCGAACCTGGCAGATGAAGATCCTAATGAAATGGGTTGCTGGATGCAGTCACATTAGATTCCTTCTGGGAATCCTGGGACACCATTGCAGCCACAATTGTTTATAATATATGTGCGAACCTGGCAGATGAAGATCCTAATGAAATGGATTGCTGGATGCAGTCACATTAGATTCCTTCTGGGAATCCTGGGACACCATTGCAGCCACAATTGTTTATAATATATATATATATATATATATATATATATAGATATATATATATATATATATATAACCTTGCTGGAGTCATGAATCTTGTAGAAGCACTTAGGTTGCAAGGAAGCACAGGTAAAGGTATCATCCAGGACTTCAAGACTAGAGATTTGGCTAAGGTCTTGATTACTGGCAGGCAGAGAAACAGCCTGTACCTAATCTGGGCCCGGGAGTACTCCCTGGCCTCCCAGCTGGAGGTATCCTTCATTCTTTAAGGAATCATCTCCAAAGAATAAATCTTAAGTTGCAGGGTTAAGGACAGGTTGGCCTCACTACCTAATTCCAGGTAAGAAACGGAGCATCCAATTCACATATGCTAGCTTCTGTTCAAGGTCTGAGGTACAGAGGAATTATTGGAAAAAGAAGTTTTGTTACAGG
The DNA here is from genome assembly GCF_019279795.1 of Protopterus annectens. NCBI lineage: Eukaryota > Metazoa > Chordata > Ceratodontiformes > Protopteridae > Protopterus > Protopterus annectens. The sequence continues at coordinate 6,764,291 of NC_056733.1, read as the reverse complement.
TTGGTTGCCCAGATTTCATGAATTCAATGAAATCATAAACTACCTTGAAAAGATCCTGTGAAGACGCACAAGTGTAAGGGGGTTGAGACTGGGTTAAGCTGTGCCTGGAGCAAACTAAAGACCGTTTCAGCCTTGGTACCTTGGGTCTGTGTTGAAGAGGCAGATACCCTACACTTCAGCTATGTACCCTTCAACTTCCTCACACATAAGTACTGTGCTTTAGAAATGCTAATGCAGGCATCAAGGTCTGAGACCTGCAAAGAAGCTAAAGAGCTAACCAGCGGGTTATTTCTGCTTGTAAGAATGTGCCACAGGACAAAGACAGTACAGTTGTGTACACTTACCATAAATGTAGATGTTAGAGTGTATTCACTGTTGCAGTCACCACATTTGGGTTACCTGTTGCAGTAGCCCTCAGTCGGCCTGATTAACAAAGTATTGGGTCCTGCGTCGGTTACTGTCCCTTCTTCCATGACTTCAGGGGTATAAAACATGCAGCCGATGCTATTACATCAGTTTTTCTTGCCCCAGATGTCAGGTGCCCCCCTAATGGGAAGCAATTAAATCTATAAATATTCAAGGTTATACCTCCAAGAAAACAGCAAATACACCAAAAAGCTTATGAGCATAGTAGAGTAGAGGTATAGCCCAAATAAGAAAGGGGGCTGGAGGGAGGGTAACCAGGACTGCAACAGTGAATACACTCGAACATCTACATTTACTTTAAGTGTACACAACTGCACTAAGTTCATGTTTCACTGTTGCAGTAATCACATTTGGGTAGATTCCCAAAGCTAAGGATGGGAGGAGGAATTTAGATAGCATTAGGACCAGCTATAAAGCCCTGCAAGACTGCAGTGGCAAAGCCAGCTCTGGCTTTAGAGAAAATTGGCAGATGGGAATGCTTGGTGAAAGTATGTACTGAACTCCAGGTAGCAGCTTCTAGGATGTCCCTGGTAGGAACGCCTCTGAGAAAGGCTGTAGAGGTAGATGCAGCCCTGGTTGAGTGGTGTCTAATCCCCTTTGGGATAGCTTTTCCATGATGCTTGTAGTAGAAATGAATGCAATAGCCTATCCATTTGGAAATAGTTTGCTCTGAAATAGCATTCCCCTCTGCCCCTGCAACAAAGGCCACCAGCAGTTGGTCAGATTTCCTTTGAGGTTTAGTCCTGTCCAAACAGAATCCAAGTTGTCTGTGCATGTCTAAGGAGTGCAGTAACCGTTCCCCTTTATTCTGTGGGTTAGGAAAGTAGGTTGGCAAATGAGTGGACTGATTAAGGGCCACAGTGGATACCACATTGGGCATGAAGGAAGGATTGGTCCTGTCCACATGAAAGATGATGAAAGGCTCCACTGCCATGAGGGCCTGTAATTCATATACCCTTCTTGCTGAAGTGATTGCTAAAAGGAAAGCTGTGTTCCATGAGGGGAATTTTAAATCCACAGTGTCAGCTGGCTCGAAAGGAGGAAGGGTGAGCTTTTCCAATACAAAGGTAAGGTCCCAGGCTGGAGTTGAGGCTCTCCTGGGTGGTCGTAGATTTTTGGCCCCTCTGAGGAACTGCTTAAGCAGTGGATGAGAGAAGATTGGAGGTTCTGTGTTATAATGAGCTGAAATGGCTGAGGCGTAATTTTGAAGGAGGAGAAAGACAGGCCCTTGTGAAGCATCTCAGTTAAGTATTGTAAAATCTGAGATAAATTGGGCACTGCTGTGCTCATCCCTTGAGACTGGTTCCAGGCACAGAATCTTTTCCATTTTTCAGCATAAGATTTTCTAATACTAGGCCTCATTGACTCTAAAATTATATCCATCGCTGGTTTACAGAGGGATGGTAATGGAGAGATTAGGTAATTAGCCAGGCTGCTAGGTTCAGTGTATGAAGCTGAGGGTGCAAAATCTGGTTCTCCTGCTGAGACAATAGGGTAGGAGTCTGAGGCAGGTGCCATGGGGCCAACAGTGACACACTGCGCAAGAGAGGGTACCAGTGTTGGCTTGGCCAGTCTGGTGCAATCAAAATCGTCCTTGGTTTGTCTTGTTTGATCTTTAGTAATACTTTGGAGAGCAGAGGCAGAGGAGGAAAGGCATAAACGGATAGGTTTTCCCAGTGGAAGGACAGAGCATCCACTTTCCAAGCTTGTTTGTGGGGAGTCCTTGTGCAAAATTTGTCCAATTGATAGTTCTGGGGGGAGGCAAACAGGTCTATATCTGAGCTCCCCCATTTGCTTGTCAACATGTTGAAAATCCTTGGTTTCAGCTTCCACTCGTGTGGGTCCATGAGGTTTCTGCTTAGTTCGTCTGCCAGTGTGTTTAGTTTTCCTGGCAGGAATTGAGCTTGTAGATGCACTTTAGTTGAAGACTTCAGTTCTGAAAGTCGAAAACGAAAATTTCAGGAGTCGGACGACCAGCACTTATGAACTGCTTCTGCTTCGGGCACCGCACTGCAAGAAAGATGGATGTAATGGCGTCGGCTGCATGTTTTATACCCCTGACGACCTGACGTCAAGGAAGAAGGGACAACAACTGACGCAGGACCCAAGACTTTGTTAATCAGGCTGACTGAGGGCTACTGCAAGCAGATAACCCACATGTGATGACTGCAACAGTGAAACAAGAAGAACATCTGGCAGTCTCCACAGGAGTCATGCCAGAGGCTTTGGATGAGCAAGACGGCCAAATACAGAGGCTGCAAAAGTGCCTCTCTGATGCCAGAACCCTCAAGCCAAGACATCAGGCTCTCAAACTCCATATTTGTGTCATCTCCCTCCCAAACAAACTTCTTTTTCCAGTGCTTTGGCTTTTTCTTGTGAAAGATGGAGAAGACAGCAAATGCCATGGTGGATTTAAAACAACCACAAGACTTTTGGGTGAGGTGCTTCCTTAAAAAGTCCGCTTTACACCTAATGACGTACTGGTTAAAGAAAGTACAGTTGTGAAATTTACCAGAATAGTATACATTCAAATAATCACTCTTGCAGTAGCATTAGGTATATGGACTATATCTGGACAAGGAAATAACAGCTAGCTTACAAACCTTCAGGACACCTTTCACCTGCTCAAACCGTTAGACAAGTTGAGTTGAGCTGCCTAAAAAGAAAAACTTGAGCACCACAGCCCTTCAGAGCTTTCATGCCAACTGAGAGAGGGAGGCTGTGCCCAGAGATGATATAGCTAGGAATAAAAAAAACACACACACACATACAGGAAAACGTACTAAGGGGGATGGAGGGAGCAGCTACTGCAGCAGTAATCATTTGAACATCTACTGTCACGGTAAGTTTACTTATACAGCTGTACAATGTTCATTATGTGGATTATTGCTACAACAGCCCTAGTTATAAGGGTAGAGTATCCTAGCTTGCAACATCTGGGAGGTGGAAAGGGAAGAGTCCAGAAGCCCCAAGAGAATGGGACCTGATCTAGACCTAGAGAAGGAATCAAGCTCGTCATGCTTTGTAAAAGTATGTACAGAGGACCAAGCAGCTGCTTTTAGAATATTTCTAGAATCAAACCCTTTCTAAGCAACCATAGATGAAGCCAAGCCCCTGGCAGAGACAGCCTTGACCCTGCCTGGAATAATTTTGTTGCGAGAACAAAAGTTAGCCCGAGACAACAATTTCGAAATAGTCTGTTTATACACAGAGGTTGTTCCTTCTTACCTTCACAAGAAAATAACTGATCCCAAGATCTGAAAGAGTTTGTATGTGGACATCCAATATATCGGGCATCCTTTATCACTCACTTTTGGGTTCAGGGAAACAAAAAACAAGGAAATGGATAACATGACGAAGTAAACTCCGATAACACTTTAATCATAAAATGATTAGTTCTGAAAGAAACCCAGTCTCTGTGGAAAATGAGATAATGTTGACTCACCATAAGATTTTCCAACTCAGATACTCTTCCTGCAGAGGTCATAGCAATCAGAAAAAAAATAAGTTATGTACTCACCATAATGTTCCATCGGAGTAGTTCTACTTCATTTGTCTTCAACCTTTGTGTACCAGATCTGTATCGGATCTGAGCTGGCAAACTTACAAGCATCTGCTTCAAGCTCCTCCCCTTACACATAATACAGCTCCACTACCTTCCAACCCCCAGATTGAGTTTGCTGACCGTTATCCTGAGAACCCGACCTGAAGAATACTTCATGACCTAAAACTGCAGCCAGCAGGCTGTTCATAAGATAAGGCCAGGGGAAAGGAGGGAGGGATGGTTGAAGTCAAATGAAGTAGAACTACTCAGATGGAACATTATGGTGAGTACATAACTTCTTTATTTGAAGTAGTTTAATTCATTTGGTCTTCAGCCTGTGGGACAGAGTCCCCAGCTACTAAACTCTTGGGTGGCCCTCATGGAAGGACCACATAGCTGCAGAACAAATGTCGTCCAATGAAATTCTAGACCAAAAGGCTGCAGAAGTAGCCATTGACCTAGTGGAATGAGCTTTCACCTAACCCGGAGGAAACAAACCTTTATTCTTATAGACCTGAAGGATGCACAAGGAAATCCACCTAGCAATAGTGACCTTGGAGATAGGTTTACCCAAAAAGGGTTTATAGAAGGACACAAACAATTGATCAGATTTACGAAAGTCTTTAGTTCTATGCAAATAAAATTGTAACTGTCTATGAACATCCAACAAGTGGAGTCTGTATTCCATTTTGTTAGCAAAATTTGGGAAGAAAACAGGTAAGTTAATGGTCTGATTGATGTTAACTTGTGATGCAACCTTGGGAAGAAAGGACACATTGGTCCAAAAGGAAACCCTATCTTTATGGAAAATCATATATGGAACTTTAATGGACAAAGGCTTGCAGCTCTGAAACCCTTTTAGCAGAGGTGATAGCGACTAGAAATGCTGTCTTCCAAGACAAAAACTTAAGATCTGTGGTTGCAGCAGGTTTAAATGGCGGAGCAACCAAAGCTTAAAGAACCATAGTAAGGGTCCCATGAAGGAACAGGATCTTTAACCGGGGGGGGGGGGGGGGTGTAACAGGAAAGTACCTTTAATAAAGGCTTTACACAGTCTGGAAGATCAAACTAGCGAAAACCACCGCTAATTCAAAAGCCAAGAACTCGACTCATGCCAGTCCAAAACGTAAAAAAACATGAAAAACAACTAATTTTATTAAGCCACTATAAAAGCTTTTCGTTAGTACCTTGCACTAACTTCTTCAGACAAGCAAAACATTCACACCATTACAAGTGAGTTTAAATACCAGCATTGAAGCACTTAACCATTGCCCATTTGCAATTCTCTATTAACATAATAAAAAATTCATACACCAAGACTATAATGATAGCAGGCTTTGAAACTGAAAGAAAAAAGCCCAATATTTTGATTATTAAACTGTATAAAGTAAATGAATGTGTAAAATATATAATATAAAAATAACGGTGTTCAACCTACAGCATAAATACTAATACTAATAATGGAACCGCAACGCTTCCTAATCAAAGATTACCTATGGATACATTGTATCTTGCCTGCTTTCAAGTAAAATAACTAATATAATGAATATAATAAATGTACTGTCCTAAACATCTAAATAACTAGAACAGCTAGCCAAGAAAAATAATATTAATCATATCTCACTGAATAATAAAAATAAAAATAATAAAAATGTAGAAAGTATATTTCTACAGTCCGGAAGATGCCAGAGAGGCAGAATTCTCACCCACGTGAAAATGAGACATAGCAGCTAATTGAACTTTGATTGTAGAAGAGCTTGCTCCTTGTTTACAAATACTGTCTAGGTAGTCAAGAATGGCAGGAATAAGAGCCGTGAAAAGATCTAAACTCCTTTGACAAGCCCAAAAGGAGAACATTTCCATTAACTGCGGTAAATATTCCTGGCGGAAGACTTATGAGCTGCCACCAAAATAGACCTGACTGAAGAGGATAATCCAGGAGTCCTAACGATCAGGGGAACTGGAGCAGCCAAGCCGTGAGCTTCAAACTGTCCAGGTTCAGATGAGGGACCCCTGGGGGGTGTGAAATAAGATCCTGAATGGGATCCAAAATCCAAGGCGGAGCCAGAAGATGAGACCACAGGAAGGGAAACCATACCTGGCAAGGCCAATATGGGGCAATGAGGATCATTTTGCTCCCCAGGCGACAAGCTTTCTGTAGAAACCTTGGAATAAGATGTACTAGAGCAGACATGTCCAACCAGCGGCCCTCAAAGCTCTTCCATGCGGCCCAAGGGCCACATGCGGCCCTCAGACCTCTTCCATGCGACCCACAGATCACATGCGGCCCTCAAACCTCTTTCATGCAGCCCACATTTAATTGCAACTTCAGTGTACGCATACACCAAAACAATTTTTTCATTTGTTTTTTCACGCCAGTGACTTGTAACTGCAACGTCAGAGTGCGCACGCACCAAAGCACCCTTCCAGTTTTGTTTTGTTTTTCACGCCAAACTAGGATCTGTGTGTTCTCGGCAAAAGGTGTGTGCGAGTGTGAGTGTGTGTATGAGAGAGAGAGAGAGAGAAATGCAGGTTTTATTGAAATTTGGCCTGAAATGCTGAGTTCAGTGAAAATAATGTGATTTTGCCATTACTCAGACAATACAGATTTGACACTTACTGGTATTTCTCCTGCAAAAAATAATGGAAAATCAGAATGTAATTTGAAGTGGTGCAGGCAATGAATCAGTAAACTGATAACTTCAAATGCACATAGACCCAGGAAGATAATCTCTGCAGGATGCTCATACACGTGGCTGTAAATACATGAATAGAATACCTGACTATTGAAGAGTAGATACTGAATATTTTCTCAGAAGCCACAGTTGCTGTTTAAAAATAATGTTATTTGGGGAGAACTAAGTTCACTGGTTTGGCAATACAACTGACATGGTTATGTGCTTTTAGCGCTGGGCTACATAAAACAACGCTTTGTATGGTTATAGTGCAATGAACTTTTTAAGAAAAGAAATGCAGTTTGCTCACACATACACCAATATAACAGTTACTATGGGAAAAAGTACATCTGTAGAAATGAAGCCTTAAAGTAGACTTTGAGATTATGCATTACCATCTATTTGGGTGGAGCTTGGCTACAAATGGTAATCTCTGTAGGCTGATCAGCTTCTGATGCAGTAAATACATTTGGAATGAAAGCGGAAGAAAGTACAGTTGTGTACCTACCATAAATATAGATGTTCGAGTGTATTCACTGTTGCAGTCATTACACTCGGGTTATCCTGCTGCCAGGCTACCCGCAGTCGGCCTGAATTCCAAAGTCCTGGTCCGGCGTCGGTTGCTGTCACCTTTTCCCTGATGTCAGTGCGCCAGGGGTATATAAGAAGCAGCAGACGCCATTTTCTTCAGTTTTTCTTGCCCCAGATGTCAGATGCCCCCAAGAAGGTAGGCAATACATATTGCTTATAAAAACATACAGTAAAATAAAAACATACAGTAAAATAAAAACAATACCTTCATCTACAAGCAAATACACCACATAGGTTGTATAGGATAGAGAAGTATAGATAAGTCCTAGCAAAGAAAGGGGGATGGAGGGTGGGAAACTGACTGCAACACTGAATACACTCTAACATCTACATTTATGGTAGGTACACAACTGTACTATGTTCATCGTGTTTCACTGTTGCAGTCATTACACCTGGGTAGAATCCCAAAGCTGAGGTAGGGCGGCTGGGTCTAAACAGGATTAGGAGTGGCTATGAGGCCCTGCAGAACTGCAGCGTTGAAGCCTGCTCTGGATTTAGAGTAAAGAGGTAAGTGATAATGCTTGGTAAAAGTGTGCACTGAACTCCAAGTTGCAGCCTCCAAAATTTCCTTGGTTGGTACTCCTCTGAGAAAGGCTGCTGAAGTGGCTGCTGCCCTGGTAGAATTTGGCCTAATATTCTTAGGCACTGACTTGCCATGCTGTGCATAGGAGAAACGAATGCAGTGTCCTATCCATTTTGAAATAGTCTGCTTTGAGATAGCCTTTCCTTGTGATCCTGCAGCGTATGCTACAAACAGCTGCTCAGTTTTTCTGAAAGCTTTTGTTTTGTCCAAGTAGAAGCGTAGCTGCCTGTGTATGTCCAAAGAGTGCAGAAGTTTCTCCCCTTTATTCTGGGGATTTGGATAAAATGTTGGCAAATGAATGGTTTGGTTAAGAGCCACACTGGATACTGCCTTTGGCATAAATGTTGGGTTTGTCCTTAGAGAAACCCTGTCTGGGTGAAAAATGATAAAATGTTCCACTGTCATTAATGCCTGTAACTCTGAGACTCTTCTTGCTGAAGTTATTGCTAGGAGCAGAGCAGTTTTTCATGACAAGAATTTTATATCAGCTGTATTGGCTGGCTCAAAAGGAGACAGTGTGAGCTTTTCCAAGACAAAATTGAGGTCCCATGTAGGTATCGGTGCTCTCCTTGGGGGGGTCTTATGTTTTTTGCCCCTCTGAGGTACTGTCTTAGCAGTGGATATGAGAAAATAGGAGGTTCCGTATTGTAATGAGCTGAAATGGCAGAGGCATGGATCTTAATTGATGAGAAGGATAGGCCTTTGTCAAGCATCTCAGTTAGGTATTGTAAAATCTGAGGAATATTTGGAACAAGTGGTTAAAGTCCTTGTGCCTGGTTCCAAGCGCAGAATCTGTTCCATTTTTCTGCATAGGATTTTCTGGTGCTGGGCCTCCTGGCTTCCAAAATGACATCCATAACAGCTTTAGAGAGAGGTGTGTTCTGAGTGGCTATATTACTTGCCATGCAGCCAGATTTAAGGTTCTGAGTTGGCTGTGCAGGATCTGATTGTTTTGTTGAGTCAGAAGATGAGGAATTCGAGGTAAAGCCCAGGCTGTGCCTTGAGACAAACTCTTTAGGATTGGGTACCAGTGCTGGTGTGGCCAGTCCGAGGCAATCGGAACTATTTTTGGCTTCTCTTGTCTGACTTTTACGAGTACCTTGGGAAGGAGATGCAGTGGTGGAAAGGCATAAACTGTTAGGGTTTCCCAGCTGAATGATAGGGCATCCACTTTCCATGCTTGTGAGTGATAAGTCCTTGTGCAGAATTTCTGTAGTTGGCATTTGTGAGGGGAGGCAAAACGATCTATGTCTGGGCATCCCCATTTCCTTGTTATCATGCCGAAGACCTGTGGATCTGGCTTCCACTCGTGAGGGTCCATGAGGTTTCTGCTTAATTTGTCTGCCAGAGTATTTTTCTTTCCTGGCAGGAATTGTGCTTGCAGATGTACTGGATAGGCCAGTGCTGTGTTCCACAAAGTCATGGCTTGCCTGCAGAGGGGGTAGGAATGTGTGCCCCCTTGCTTACGTACCACATAACTGCAGTATTGTCCTTGAAGGCTGTCAGGGCATTCTGTACAGCTAGCATCTCTTTCTGATTGATATGAAGATGCACTTGTTCGGCGGGCCACGTGCCCCGAATACATTTTCCTGCCATGTGTGCCCCCCAGGCATAATCCGATGCATCTGTTGTTAGTGTCTGCCTGGCTGTGGGTAAAGTGAAAGGCTGTCCCTTGTTGTGGTGACAGGCCAGTGCCCACCATCGAAACTCCTGTTGCAGGCAGGGAATAAGAGTTATTGTTGTTTCCAGGCTGTGGCAATGTTGAGTCCAAACACTTTTTAGATACCATTGTAGCTTCCTCATATGCAGTCTTGCATATGGAATTAGCAGGATGCAGGATGCCATGAAGCCCAAAGCCTGCAGAATTTTTCTTGCAGGTAGCTGGGTTTTTGATGTCATCATTTGAAAGTAATGAGCCAGTTGCCTTTGCTTGTCTGGCATGAGATAAGCCATCTGGGCAGTTGTATTTAAGCTTGCACCCAGGAATAGTATCTCTTGGGAGGGCACTAGTTTTGATTTCTTTTCGTTTACTGTGTACCCTAGGCAAATTAGTAATCTTTTTACAAACGCCAGATGCTTTAGTAGAATTTCCTTGCTCTCTGCTTGAATAAGGCAGTCATCCAAGTAGGGATATAATTGAATTCCTTTTTGTCTGCAAAATACAATTACTGGTGCCAGGCATTTTTTGAAGACCCTGGGCGCAGTAGATAAGCCAAAGGGCAGTGCAGAGAATTGGTAATGCATTGCTCCAGCTATGAATCTGAGGTATCTTCTGCAAGATTGTCTGATTGGGTCATGCAGGTATGCCTCTGAGGTCCAAAGTAACTAGCCAAGCCTTCTTGCCCAGCATGGGTAGAAGTTGCTGCAGTGTCAACATTTTGAATTTTGGAACATCCAGGAAAATATTTAGAATAGACAGGTCCAGTATTGGTCTCCAGGCTTTGTCTTTTCTGGGTACCAAGAAAAGTCTTGAGTAAAATTCTTGCCCCTGTTCTTGCTGTGGTACTTTTTGAATAGCCCTCATGTCCATGACAGCAGAAATTTGTTTTTCTGCCTCTGCCCATTGATTTTGTGGCAGGTCTGGCATACCTTTTGACCTTGGTAGGGTGTGAAAGTGAAACCTGTAACCCTGAGAAAACAATATTCAGTACCCATTTGTCCTGGGTGATCTTGTGCCAATTTTGTGAGAAAAGTGCTAGTTTTCCCCCTAAGGGTGCTGCCAACACGTAAGTGCTTGGCATTTGTAGAGGAAAGTCATTGGGACTGTTTCCTATTTGTCTTCTCCGCCTTTGGGGGCTGAAGCACCCCATTGCTTAGGTCTGTATGAGCCTTGGGGCTGAGATCTGCCTCTTGGGCATCTGTATCTGCCTCTTAATGGCCTGTCGGACACTGGAAAGGACCAATTTTTACAAGGCCAGTTCCTATTAAATCTAGGTGGCTGAACCTGTAAGAAATCCTTTACTGTCTGCATTGATTTTGCTTTATCCTCCATTTTCTTTAACGCCTCTTCTGCCTCAACACCAAACAAAGTATCATGCTGTAATGGAGCATCCAATAATTTTGCTTTAACATGATCAGGTAAACTCTGTTCTGTTAACCAAGAATGCCTTTGAATGACATCTGTCCAGTGCTCTAGAATCTCTATCAGAGGGAACAGGGTTTTTTGCAGTGGAAGCCTTGACCCCTTTTTGGGACCCTGAGAAATAGTTTCTGGATCAACAGCAGGGTTTTTATAAAGAAATTTATGAGAATCTGGAACTCTGTAGTACCTATCAGGCTTAACTGGTGCAGGGGGTAAAGAATCAGGAGTTAAACTGGATTCAGAAAAAACAATCAACAATATCTAGTACAGGGGGGATAGCAAGAATCCTGTGCTGAGGCAATAAAAGAAAGTCTCTGAGCCTTTTCTTGGATTCTGAATAATCCTGGCTCTCCCAATGGAAATGTTCCCTCGTGGTGTGCAGGTTTTCCCCAAAAGAGTAGTCCTCAGGAGGAGAGGCTGAAGGGATAGATTCTTCAGCATCAGAGTCCTCATAGGGAGGAAGAGAATATCCCTGCTCTGAAGAGGAATCAGAAGAAAAAGAAACCTGGTCAGAGGAGTCATAGTCAGTGTCTTGTCTAGGCCTTTTATCAGGAGGGGGATGGGAGCCCCTGAGCAAAGTAATTAGGTCCTCGGCCATTTTGAGTATCTGCTTCTTTGGCATGGGTGACTGTCCAGGGGAATGCTGTACTTGTTTCTTTGTCTTTAATGGTGTTTTAGACTTTGCCTTGGCTGCTGAAGAGGTCCCGATAGTAAGCTGTGTAGGTCTGTAAACACCCTCAAAAGCCGATGCCTGCTCAGCAGCTCCAGACCCATCTGAGGGAATTGTTTCCGTAGCCCCAATACCTTGAGTTTCCAGAGTCCTAGCTGTCTCCACGAGAGAGTCAGAGGCGGCCTGTGGCTCTGAGGTAGCGGGTGTCAGGGGCTGCGAAAGCACCTCACTGAAAACCGGCGAACCAGCGACTGGCCTAGAACAGGCTTCGTCGTCTGTTTTGGACCTCGGATACCTGTCTTTTTCTTTGTCCTTGTGCTTTTTATGTACTCCGGTCGTCGGTTGTTCCGATGGCATTATATAGTTAAACCTTCGGCCAAAGTAAAGAAAAGCAAAATCGAACAGACACTTAATAGTGCGTTGGTTGAATCTAGCACAAAACCGACAACTAGCAACGTCGTGGTCAGGGCCTAGGCAAGGAATACAGTAAGAATGAAAATCGTTATGAGGTATTTGCTTCCCACAAGAAATACAATTGTTAACTTTTACTGACATCATTCTGGAGCAAGAAAAAGTTTCCCCAACGTGGTACTTGGCTTTATTGAAGACTTTGAATCTGAAATTAAAATTCGAAAAACTCAGGAGTCGGCCGACCGGCACTTGCGAACTGCTTTTGCTTAGGGCACCGTGCGGCAAGAAAGACTGGAGAAAATGGCGTCGGCTGCACCTTGTATACCCCTGGCGCACTGACGTAAGGGAAGAGGCGACAGCAACAGACGCCAGACCAGGACTTTGGAATTCAGGCCGACTGCGGGTAGCCTGCCAGCAGGATAACCCAAGTGTAATGACTGCAACAGTGAAACACGATGAACATCTTAACATTATGTACGTATGGTCATGTAAGCTTTCCACCAACACACAAAAGACAAGTCAGTTGTAGGTCTGCTCTAGGTAGCTATACCCTTGTAGATAATTTTCTGCCGGAGAACAGTGACCTCAGTCTTACGATAATTAACTTCAGAATATGGTGAATTTGTATTGCTTTAATATTTGTACAAAAAACAGTGTTGTAATTGTCAAGCAGTTCACATAATTTGTCACGTGCAAATATTAATAGCAATCACATGCTGTAGTGAGAGAGTTGATTATTGATTAGTTTGATGATGCTGTAAAAAGAGTTATTTGCAAGAGGTGTCACTTATTAGGTCTTTATTGCCAAAGGTGCCAGAGTATATAGTCTTTTGGAATAAAATACAAAATTCTGCCACATGATTTTTATGTCTTATTTATGTATTTATTTTTCTCTCTGGTATGTTGTGGGTTTATCTCTGTGTATTACATGTTGTACAGTATCAGGTTATTCTAATAACATTTGTGTTGAACAAATTGTCATCACATCCTCAGGAGAGCATATTGTGCCATTCCCACTGCTGATGAGACCATCATACATTTAAGCATCATACAGATGTACAAAGATGTAACAATTGGCACAAAGTACTTTCTGTATCCAACAAGTATCCTTTGGCTATCTAGGAAATCTACAGACTGAATGAAGCTAAAATAATTTTCAAGTGCTTACCAATCATCAGTATATAAGTTGCTGGTTCTATTTTCACTGTGCATTTCAAAATAAGAAAGGCAGAGTGCTTCTATTTGTTTATTTTCAAGAGGGGCAGAAGACTTTTCAACAATAGCTTATCAGAGTATTTGCTGTCTCATGTAATGGGACATGCAGATGATTAAGCTATTTTTCCTGCAAAAAGAATGTAAAAAGTCACCTGTACCTCCTAAAGTTCTCCACTCAAGGAAGAAGAACTGGTTAATCAGTTCTGGTGTTATTTTCCAATGATAGCAGAATGAAGGCAGTGCTTTCTGCTAAAATTTACACCAATGCAAAACCTGTTATTCTATCAACTTTCTAAGTCTGTAATAACAATATTTAAAAAACTGTCCATAGTTTTGGGTCTTTGTCCCACTTTTATTTATGGCTTTGTCCAGATTTTGTGCTCTAAGAGGTTGAGAGGTATGAGTGTAACCAGTGTGACAGTGGAAAATAAGTGGGTAAATCATACTAGTGGTCAGACTTACACAAATGTCCTTTTTGTATTGAGTATAAACCATATAGTCATGATCTACAAATGATGAAGATGGACATTGTTCATATAATGCGTTTGTGGTGATGTGAGATTTTTTTTAGCTATTTTCTTGAAGACAAACTTCACAGAATTACTAAAATTGCTAGCAAATTCAATACTGTAATTCTGTGGAAGTGAAGCTTCAAATGTCTGGTAAGCTGTTATACTATTATACCCTACATAAGGGACTTTGAAATAACTAGTGTAACTGAATTCAAAATTCTAATTAGGACAGTGAATTTTTATATGATTAGTATATTGTTAAATACAGATGCCCTATTTCAGTTAATTTGATAAATAATTAAAGGTAATATAGTGATTTTTAATGTGTCTCGTGGTTGCAACTTGGGGGTGGAGAAGGAATAAAGAACTGGTTTATAGGATTATATTGAAGTTTTGTGTGATGGAAATTTGTCAGCATCTTATGCTGAATTGTGTGCTGGTTATTAGTTGCAACACATTTTTCTGTGTAATATTGTTTATATGCGACCCCAAGATAATTTCCGTTCTCTCAATGGAGCCCAGGCAAGCCAAAAGGTTGGACACCCCAGCACTTGAGGATAAGCATACAGAAGACCAGGAGGCCAAGCATGGACTAGAGCATCTCTGCAGGACTCCCCCGGCTGGGGGTTCAGAGCGAAGAACTCTCTGCACTTCACGCTGGAAGGAGATGCGAAGAGATTGCAGCAAGGCTGACCCCACTCCAGAAAGATCTGCTCCACTACTGAACGATTCAGAGGCCACTCATAAGGCATCAGAATAGTCCGACTTAACCTGTCCGCTAGAATATTGGACCATCCCGGAATGTGCATTGCTATGAGAAAGCGACCGATGGAGATCACCCATTCCCACATTCTCATGGCCTTGTGACAAAGGAGGGTAAGATCTGGTCCCTCCCTGTTTGTTGACATACCAGACCACTGACATGTTGTCTGATTGAATTGCAGTGGTTCCTAGAGGATGAAAGGCATGAAGGGCCTGCAACGCCAAAAGGACCGCCCTCATCTCCAGAACATTTATATGCAAACTGGTCTCGACAGGGGACCACAGACCTTCGACTGTCATGCCTAAACAATGTCGTCGCCCCCCCCTTCCAAGTTGGGAGGCATCCGTGGTCACTGCGGCTTGGGCAGAGGCTGGAACAAAAGGTAGTCCCTCCAAGATTTCTGGAGAGTACATCGACCAAAGAAGGGACAACCTGCAGACTCGACTGAGGTGTATTGGATACGATAATGGAAGATCCAACAGGGACCATTGCACTGCTAGTGTCCACTGCAATACTCACATGTGTAACCGGGCGCACGGAAGAAGCATTAAGGTTGCTGCCATGGAACCCAAGGCCCTCAGCACTGATTCGGCAGAGGGAAGATAAGAACGGCAGATCAGGGAAACAACATCCTCAGGTTTTGCACTCTCTCCGTGGTCAGGAAAATTTTGCACTGTAGTGTGCCTATCCTTGCCCCAATGTAGTCCATCACTTAGACAGGATTTAGAAGTGATTTGGATGCGTTGACTGTAATCCCCAACTGAAGAGCAAGCTTTAAAAAATAATCCCTGGTTTGAGAAAGTAGACTCCTGGTGGGAGCAGTGAGGAGCCAATCATCCAGATACTGATGGACCTGAATCCCCTGAAGCCTCAGGTGAGCTGCTACTACCACCATCACTTTGGTGAACACCCTGGGAGCTGTGGTGCGACCAAAGGGTAGGGACACGAAATTGGTAATGACTGACTCCTAGCCGGAAGCGGAGGAACCTCCTGGAGCTTCTGTGCATCTTTATATGCTAGTAGGCATCCTGGAGGTCTAACGAGCACCTCCAGTCGCAGTCTTGCAGGTACGGCATGATGGACTGCAATATGACCATCTGGAATTTTTCTTTGGCAACTGACAGGTTCAGGGTAGATAAGTCCAGAATGTGCCTTAAATCCCAGTCTTCTTTGGCACCAAATAGAACCTGGAGTAGATGCCCGATCCGGACTGATCTGGGGGGACGGGTTTGATGGCTCGTTTCTCTAGCTGCTTGGAGATTTCCAGTGTTGCTGCCTCCCTTAGCGTGGGTGGTACATCTGGGAGGTGTTTGGGAGGTTTGGGAGGAACCACAAAGGGGATGGAGTATCCTCTGGATATGATCTGAAGCACCCTGCGGTCTGATGTTATGGACTCCCATGCCGCCAGGTGCAATGACAATTAACCCCCGACCGCCTCCAGAGTAGAGCAGTCGGGCAACTCCTCAGGGTTGCTGTCCAGGCCTGTCTGAGAACAGCTCTCGAGACCAAAAAGTCTTCGGAGCCCCTCTGCCTCTGGGCCGGCGTCTATCCGGTCCCCCTCTGCCTCTGGGGGAAGAGCCCAGAGTGTCCCGGGAATACTGTGCCCTTCGGAACCACATCATTTGTTGCCCTCTCCGATTCCAGGAAAAGGATCTTTGAGAGTTCGAGAAGAGGATTCCGACGGCAGACAGTGTCTTCCTATCCTTCTCACTCTGGACCAAAGTTTCTTTGACAGTCTTACCAAAAAGAGTACAGCCGTCATACGGGGCGTTGGCAAAGGACATATTGAAAGGTTCTGAAAGCTGGCATAGTCTAAGCCAGGCGTTGCGCCTCATGGACACGCCAGACCCAGCCACTCCTTCAGTAGCGTGACAAAGGTGTCACACGGACGTACTGGAGACTGCTTTTATAGTGGCCATCCTCGCGGAGAACGTGTCTCTGTCATGCGACATGAACTTGGAGGGAGACTCAGCCAGTTCCTTGACCAGGTCGCGCTATAGTTTTGTAACGTGGGCCAGGTAGTTCAGCTCCCTGATGGAAAAAGTCGCTGACGCATACACCCGCTTCCCTAAACGGTCCATCATCCCAGACTTTCGGTCAGGGGGCTGAACCGAGGAACTCTCATGGGCTAGTTCCTTTTTAGTGGCTGCTGCTACCACCATAGCGTCTACAGGGGAGCCCTTGTTCCACATTGGTCTATCCGAGGGTGGACTCAAAATCTTATCTGGACATTTCAGGATTGGTTCCACGGTGTCCAGCTCCTTCCAGGCCCATGAGGTGACCAGGTCCACCAGGGGATCTGCGGGAGCAGACACCCAGGAAGTAGATGTGCCCACGCTGAAAGCCTCCAGGAACACGATTTGTCAGAAGAAGGTTTGGGGGCAGACCAACCTCCCCTCTGGAGCAGGATTTCCATAATGTCCCCAAAGGAGACAGCCTCAGGAGGTGATTTGGGGGAGCCTTCCCCATCATCCAAATCAGTGTCCTCGGTGAGGGACTCGGGGGAGTCCAAGTGTCTCCTCTTACACGTATGCTTGCGAAGCACGTCTCCAGTGGGGCTCTCCAGGGGGAACTCGCAAGCCATTTGTTCCTCTGGGGGAACTACCTGGGGCTCCTCAAGCACGGGCTGTCCCTCTGGAAAAATGATGGTATTCATAGACAGAACAGAGGGAGTTGGGGTGGAGTCCTACAAAATAGTCAAGGGTCTCGATCCAGTGGAGAAAACCCTTTCTACCACGTCGAATGCAGAGGGAGAACGAGCCTCCTGGGGAACCATTAAGGAAGCTGCTCTTTCCGGATCAGACGCGAGAATCGGAGCCGGGCCCGAAGTGGACAGAGCTCTGTGGGAGGGAACTTGGCCCAACGAAGTCAGAGCCGATGGAAAAAGTTCCGCTCCCTCGGATAGGACAGCCAGGCTCTGGCTCAGAGAGCTGCTCGGCTCCGACAATCTCCAGGCAGCTGCCGGCGTCAAGGAGACAGGTACAGTCAGTACCGATCCCCTGACTAAGTCCATCCTCATTTCAGAGTACTCCGAAACCGGTGGACGGATCGGAGAAGGAGACACTGGTGTGAAAAAAGGAAATGAGCTCCTCCCCTTCAGAGGGAGGGGGCTGGCAAGACCCCCATCTGGATCTGAGTACGAATTAACCTCATCATCATTTTATCCATGTCAACTTCCAATAAGCTATGCATGGATCTCGACAAAGCCATGGACTCAGACCTGGCAGGTCAAGGAACCAATGCCCTAGATGGAGGATGTGTCTCCACCGGCTCCAGGGAAAATCTCGGAGATCGGAGCAGAGGGCAGTCAAGGATCTTAGCCTAACATTTGGCAGGAGAAGGAAGGTCCGAAGATCTCTTGCATTTCTCAGCTTTGTCTGTTTTATGCTCTCTCTCCTTCTCTCTACCCCTTCTGTGCTCCACTTCCACAGGCTTGGAAACGGGAGGATGAGTCCCAGCCTGGGAGGGAGGAGAAGCAAGGGCCAGACAGGAAGGAGAGGCGGCCACAGCAGACACTTGTGACCGAAGCAGTGGACGAGGCAGCTGCCTCAATTAGTGGGTAGAAGGCCTTTTAGGGCCAACTTGGCCTTCCTGCCCTTAATAGCAAGTGGGTTAAAACCTGCGCAAATAGTACATTCAGTACTCAAACGGGCAACGCCCAAGCACATAACACAAACAGTGTGGCCATCCGCTGGAGACAATTTGTGGCCACACACAGTGCACCTTTTGAAGACATGCTTGGAGTCAGCCATGTCTCTACAGAAGAAAATATTACACAAAAAGGGAAGAAAAAGGAGAAAAAATACCTATTTCCCACTCAGACCCACTCACCACACACACACTCAAGGCACACAAAACACTGGGGGGGGGGAGCAATACACTTTAACAAACTAACACTGAAACTGCAGGAAAATTTCTAATGCATGACGCACCATCGAGGGGAGGAGGAGAGGGAACCTACACTAAACACCTAACACTCCAAAAAATTTAAGAAAAGCTATTTAATAAGCAAAAAGCCCACTCACTAACTCGTAGCTCAGGAGATCATGATGCTTCAGGCAAGCCACGGCAAATGAGATCTTGGGGTTGGAATGTAGTGGAGGTGTATTACGGGTAAGGGGAGGAGCTTGGAACAGATGCTAGTAAATTTGCCTGCTCGGATCCGATACGGATCCGGTACCCACAGGTTGAAGACCAAATGAAGTAAACTACTTCACATACAGTTTTTCATGCTAAGAACCTCAAGTCAGTCTGAGGACGTGGTTCAAATGGAGTAAGTGATGCACAATTTAAGATCCTAAGGAGATGTCAAAGCCTTTCTTGGAGGTCTCTTATGCAAAACCCCTTTTAAAAATATTACCATATAAGAATGCATTTAGAGAGAAGGATCCATGAGCAGACATGCGGACACAGCAGGCAAATGAACCTTGATGGAGGAGTAAAACGCCACAGGATAGTAACTCACACAAATACTATAAAACCAGAGAAACACTGGCCTTGAAAGGATGCTGGTTACACTGTTGGCAATAACTAGAAAACCTTTTCCATTTGCTAATATATGATTTTCTAATATCAGGGCTTTCTTGTCTCCATTAATACCTGTTGCACATCCTCTGTAAACAGGTGCCTAAAGGGAATTAAGATCCTATCATCCAGGTAGTCAGCTGAAGTCAATTTGGGTCAAAGTATATCAGACAACCCTGTTCTTGTGTTAGCAGATCCATTCTGTAAGGAAGTTTGTGGTAATTGCTCCTGGTCATTTTTAACCAAAAAAAAAAACTGAGAACCAATGATGCCTGGGCAAGAAGAGAATCACCATAATGATCTTGTGGGACTCTTTCTGAATCTTCTATCAGTGAAAAAGCATATAGGAACATTTCTGTCCAAAGAAAGGAAAAGGCATCAGTCTTCCAAGCCTTCTTGCATGGAGTCCTGGAACACAATTTTACCAGCTGATTGCTCAGAGAGAAGGCAAAGTGATCTGCTTGAACTCCCAACTCTTGGAAGACCTCCTGTTCAAGTTTCCATTCTTGAGGGTCTTCCCTTATCCTGCTTGGTTTGTCTTCTGCAAATTTTGCTCTAACAAAATGCAGGGTGCCCATAAAGTGAGATTGTGCTATAAAGCTATATCCCAAGCTAACACACCTTGCCTGCAAAGAGGGCAAGACTTGGCTCCCTTCTTGCTTGTTGATACAGACAATCCCATAGTCCTCTGGTGTAACAACTCCAAGAGGAGAGAGAGTTGATTGCATTGATTAGATCTCAAATATATATATATATATATATATATATATATATATATATATATATATATATATATATATATATTTATGTGCTAGCATCGGTCCTTGGTGTCCCAAACCTCTTGCACTTTTTTCTCTGCTGATAGTGCTCCCCAAGCCAAGTCCGAAGCTTTTGTGGTGACAGACTGCTTTGGAGCTGGGGGGGGGGGTGGGGGTGGTAGAGATATTGGCCATCTCCACCAAGTCATTTCTCTTCTGAAAAATCCCAGAACTGGGATTTGAACAGACATGGTGTTGGAGATGGGACTAGAGAGACCTCAGATGCACTGCATCTTTTTCATGTGGAGTCTTGCCAGGGGTATCAAGAGAATTATAAATGGTATAAGACACAAAATCCTGAGTTACTCCCTTGAAGAGACTGAAGTCTGAGTGGAAAACCACAGAAAGAGAATTAGATTTACATCTATTTTTCTTGTGGAAGAAAAGCTCTTTGAACAGACACCCCCCAGAAACACACCCTGTGTGATAGAGTAAGAAAAAAAAAAAAAAACTTCTGAATGTTCTCTAGGAATTGAGCTTGTGCAAGATCTCTCATACAAGAGACAGAGAGACTCTTGACACTTTGAAAAGGACTCTGCAAAGATAAGCAAGGCTATTAAATATGGAAAAATGCGGATACCCTGTACTCTGCAATAAGCTATAAAGTACAGTTGTGTACACCTACCATAAATGTAGATGTTCGAGTGTCTTCACTGTTGCAGTCATAACTGTAGGGTGCTCCTGCCAGCAGGCAGCCCGAGGTCGGCCAGAATCCCAAAGTCTGGGTCCGGCGTCGGCTGTACAAGCCAGTACCCTGACATAAGTACGCTCTGGTACATAGCCCTCAGCCGACGCCATCTTCTCCAGCCTTTCTTGCCCTAGATGTCAGAAGCCCCTAATAAATCATAAATGAATCCCACTAGGAAACACAAATACACCACAAAAAAGAGAAAAAGAGGGGATAGGAGGGAGGGAAACACAGACTGCAACAGTGAAGACACTCGAACATCTACATGTATGGTAGGTGTACACAACTGTACTATGTTCATCGTGTTTCACTGCTGCAGTCATAACTGTAGGGTGGAATCCCAAAGCAGGGGAGGTTTAGACAGATGGGGCAGCAAGAAGACCCTGCAAAACAGCAGAGGCAAAGCCTGCCCTGGTCTTAGAATACAAAGGGAGATTGTAGTGCTTGGAAAAAGTATGCACAGAACTCCAAGTGGCAGCTTCCAAGATATCCTTGGTAGTAACTCCCCTGAGAAAAGCTGTAGAAGTAGCAGATGCTCTAGTAGAATGACTTCTCACAGTACCTGGAAATTGTTTCCCATGATGAGTGTAACAAAATCTTATTCCATAAGAAATCCATTTGGAAATAGTTTGTTTGGAAATAGCCTTTCCAAGAGAACTGGAGGCAAAAGAGACAAACAATTGGTTAGATTTTCTGAACTCTTTAGTCTTGTCCAAATAAAATCGTAACTGTCTGTGCACGTCCAAGGAATGCAAAATCCTTTCCCCTTTATTCTGAGGATTAGGAAAGAAGGTAGGAAGGTGAATTGTTTAATTCAAAGCCACTTTCGAAATCACCTTAGGCATGAAAGTAGGATTGGTCCTCAAGGATACTCTGTCCTGGTGGAAAATAAGGTATGGTTCCACAGCCATGAGAGCTTGCAACTCTGAGACCCTTCTGGCAGAAGTCAAAGCTAACAAAAGAACTGTCTTCCAAGATAAAAACTTAATATCTGAAGATGCAGCAGGCTCAAAAGGAGACAAAGTAAGTTTTTCTAAAACATAATTAAGATCCCAAGCAGGAACAGGAGGGGTTCTGGGAGGCCTTAAATTCTTAGCCCCTCTCAAGAATTGTCTCACCAAAGGATGAGAAAAACAGGGGATCAGTATTGAAATGAGCAGAAATAGCAGAAGCATGAATCTTAATGGAAGAAAAGGAAAGTCCATTAGACAAAAGATCCAAAAGGTAAAGCAAAATAGAAGAGAGATCAGGTACCAGAGGGTCCAAGCCCCGGTCCTGCATCCAAATGCAAAATCTCTTCCATTTAGAGGCATAGGATTTCCTAGTGCTAGGTCGTCCAGCTTCCAAAAGAACATCCAAAACTTGTTTGGGAAGACTAGAAGAGATCAAATTCCTTTGAAGAGCCAAGCTGCCAGACAAAGGGACTTGAGATTGGAATGTAGCAACTGACCCTGATGCTGGGACAGAAGAGAAGGGTTCAGAGGGAGAATCCAAGGAGGTTCCAAGAACAGGTGCTTTAAAGTTGGATACCAAAACTGTCGAGGCCAATTTGGAGCAATCAAGATGAGGAACTTGGGCTTGTCCTGTTTTATCTTTAGTAAAATCCGAGGAAGAAGAGGAAGAGGAGGAAAGGCATATCCCGAAAGGTTTCTCCAGCTGAAGGACAGGGCATCCACTATCCAAGCTGTTTTGTGGAATGACCTGGTGCAAAAGAAAGGCAGCTGATGATTGAGATGGGATGCAAACAGATCTATCTGGGGGCATCCCCAAACTGCAGTAATCTTGTCGAATAAGTTGGTGTCTAGCATCCATTCGTGAGGATCTAAAATGTTCCTGCTCAGGCTGTCTGCCAAGAGATTCTGTTCTCCTGGTATGAATTGGGCCTGGAGATGTAGATTCAGATTTAGAGCTGTGTCCCATTAAAGCCATAGCTAGTCTGCAAAGGGGGTACGAATGAGAACCCCCCCTGCTTGTTTATGTACCACATGACTGTGGTGTTGTCTGTGCAAATCAAAAGAGGTCCTGGATGCAAAAGGTTCTTGAAGGCTAGAAGAGCATTTTGAACTGCCAACATTTCCTTCAGATTGATGTGCCAGTGAAGATGATCCTTTGTCCAGGTTCCCTGCTGGCAATTGCCTAGAAAATGTGCTCCCCAAACATAATCCGAGGTGTCCGTGGTTATGATTTGAGAAGGTTGAGGACGACGAAAAGGCTTTCCTTCGTTTAACGCACACACCCTGGACCACCAAAGGAACTCCTTCTGGAGGCAGGGGATCAGAAGAATCAGAGTGTCCAGATCGTGGTAATGCTACGACCATACACTTTTCAAATACCATTGAAGCTTTCTCATATGAAGCCTTGCCTTTGGAAACAACAGAATGCAGGAAGCCATGTAGCCCAGTGCCTGCAGGAATTTCCTTGCAGTGAGCTGAGGTAGAGTTGCCAAAGTCTTGAAAATTGAAGCCAGCTGTATTTGTTTTTCTGTAGTGAGGAAGGCCCTTTGTAAGGTTGTATTTAAGAGGGCTCCCAGAAATACCATTTGTTGAGAAGGGATCAAATATGACTTTTTTGTGTTCACTGAAAATCCCGGTAGGAGGAGAAGACGTTGAACAAAATCCAGATGTTGAAGTAAAAGATCCTTGCTGTCTGCCTAAGGCAATCGTCCAAATAGGGGTAAATCTGAATCCCCTGGAGTCTGCAATAAGCCACTACTGGTGCCAGGCACTTGGTAAAGACTCTGGGCGCAGTAGATAAACCAAAGGGCAGTACAGAGAATTGAAAGCGTCTCGAACCTGCCTTGAACCTGAGGAATTTCCTGCGTTCCTGCCCGATGGGAATGTGTAAATAAGCTTCCTTTAGATCCAATGTCACCATCCAGGCGTCCTGAGAGAGCATTGGAATCAGCTGCTGCAGAGTAAGCATCTTGAATTTTGGAATTTCCAAAAAGGTGTTTAACACAGAAAGGTCCAGAATAGGTCTCCATGAGCTTTGCTTTCTTGGAACCAGAAACAGTCTTGAATAAAAACCTTTTCCCATCTCTGAGAGTGGAACAGGCTCTATGGCTCTCATGGCCAGAAGAGCATCCACTTGATTTAAGGCCTCTGACCATTGATGTTTTGGCAGATCTGGCCAACCGAAAGCCCTTGGCAAGGTATGAAAGTGGAATTTGTAGCCTTTTAAAATCACGTCCAATACCCATTTGTCCTGGGTAATATGAGTCCAATTTCTGTAAAAAAGAGAAAGTTTTCCTCAGAGAGGGGCATCCAGGTAAAGAGGTCCTGTAGCCCAACCGAGAGAGTCATTGAGTTTGCTTCCTTTGAGATTGGGATCTGTCTTCTCCCCTTCTAGGTGAAGAAGCAGTCCATTGTCTCGATCTGTAGGAGGTCTGAGCTTGGCCACGACCTCTGGAGCGTCTATATCTTCCCCTTTGAGGCCTGTCAGACGTGGGAAAGGAACAATTTTTGGAGGGCCAATTCCTGGAAAATCTAGGAGGCTGAACTTGCAAGAAATCTTTCACAGTTTGCATAGATTTTGCCTTTTCTTCTATCTTTTTAATAACCTCCTCAGCCTTAGATCCAAAAAGAACATCATGCTGAACAGGGGCATCTAATAATTTAGCCTTAACCTGTTCAGGTAAACTTTGTTCACGAAGCCAAGCATGTCTCCTGATAACAGTACCAGAGGCTGCGGCTCTGCAAGAGGCATCCAAAGCATCAAAACCACAATGCAAGCTATGTTTGTTCAGCTATTCAGTTGCATGCAATACATCCTGTAGTTCCTTATCTTCTGCACATGCAGGAATGGAGGCAAGCTTTTGCTTTAAAACAGACAAAAGAAATTGCTGATACTTAACCATATGGAATTGGCAATTTAAAGCCCTAACAGAGAGGGTAGCAGAAGTATATACCTTTTTACCCCACCTGTCTAAGGCACGAGAATCCTTCTCAGAGGGAATAGGATTCTTAGAAGTAGCAACTTTAGCAGCCTTAGAGATATAGTTTCAGGATCTGCAGAAGGATTCTTAAACAAGAACAAATGAGACTCAGGAACCCTATAAAACCTATCAGGCTTAGAGGGAGCAGGAGGCATGGAGTCAGGATTCAAATTAGCCTCGGAAAAAGCATCATCCACAATGTCAAGAACAGGAGGGATAGCCAAAGGCCTATGTTGAGGAAGAAGAAGAAATTCTCTAAGCCTCTTCTTGGAAGCAGAATAATCCTGACCTTCCCAATGAAAATGTTCCCTCATCTCATGTAAGGTTTCCCCAAAAGAAAAATCTTCAGGCGGAGAGGCAGAGGGCAAGGAGTCCTCAGCATCCGAATCCTCATAAGGAGGAAAAGAATATTCCTGATCAGAGGAAGAGACAGAAGATATAGAAGCCTGGTCAGAGGAATCCATAGGAACATCCTGTCGAGGCCTTTTCTCAGGGGGGGGGGGGGTGAGAACCCCTAATCATAGTAAGCAAATCTTCAGCCATCCTTAACAATTGCTTCTGTGTCCGAGGAGTAGATTCAGAAGTAGCATGAGCAGGAGCTTTGGACTTAACAGGAGTCTTTGTCTTTGCCTTTGAAATAGTGATGCGAGTAGGCCTGAATACCCCCTCAGAAGCCGGTACCTGTACAGCGGTTCCGGACCCATCCGAGGGAGTGACGTCCAAAGGTCCTGCAGCAGATAAAATAGAAGGCCCTGATGGCTCCCCATGGGAGTCCGTATCGGCCATCGGTTCAGAAGTGGCGGACGACAGGGGCTGCAAAAGCGCCTCACTGACGACAGCCGAACCGGACGCTGGCTCCAGCTGCAACGAGTCCTGTTTGGACCTCGGAGGCCTGTCCTTGTCTTTGCGCTTCTTTTGAATTCCGGTAGCATCCGACGACATTCTATAATTGAAGCGTCTGCCAAAGTAATTCAGAGCCCAGTCGTACCTGCGTTTGATAGTACGAGAATTAAACCTGGCACAGAACCGACAACAAGAAACGTCGTGGTCAGGGCCTAAGCAAGGTAGACAGTAAAAGCTGTTCGAAAATAGTCAACCAACGACTTGCGAGCTGCTTTCCACCGCACGGCAAGAAAGACTGGAGAAGATGGCGTCGGCTGAGGGCTATGTACCAGAGCGTACTTACGTCAGGGTACTGGCTTGTACAGCCGACGCCGGACCCAGACTTTGGGATTCTGGCCGACCTCGGGCTGCCTGCCGGCAGGAGCACCCTACAGTTATGACTGCAACAGTGAAACACGATTAACATCTGGAGCTAGATAATTTGTAAATCTCTTGGTGCAGTGAATAGTCCATGAGGTAAGGCAGAGAAATGAATGTGAGCCAAACATACAAAACCTTAAGAAATGCCAGAAATCTAGATGAATAGGGATGTGATAAGTATTATAGTATTACTAGAAAACTTGAATAAAATAGTAGTAAGCTGCAGGCTGTGAAGTGACAGCATTTTGAACTTGGGCATAATCACATATTGGTTTAGGAAAGAAATATCCAGAACTTGTCCCCAGGCATTTTTTTCTCTGGCACCAAGTAAAAACCTTTTCCAAACAAGGAGAAAGAGCTGGCTCTAGGATAGGAGGAAAGAAAGGAGTCTGGTTTGGTGGATGAGTAATTCTCTCCAACTGCCATCAGTAACCTTGATGAATGGTCTTCATAACCCACTTGTCTAAAGCTTTCTGTAAGCAAAGAGAAATGGAGATTCAGACTTTATGGAAGGGAAAAGGGATTGCCAGGGTGGGAAATGGCCCCTAGCAATGGAACAGCAACCTCAAAAGTCAGCAGTGGGCACACTTAATGGCAGAATGCTCTTAAGAGCTTGGCACTCAATCCGGTCTTTTTAAGCAGCTCACTTCAGCTGAAGCTGCCTGACAGTGCGTGTGGAAGGTGCCCCGAAAGCTTTGGAAGCTAGCAGGCTGTTACATCCTTGGAAAAATATAACCCATATAGCTAAGGCTACTGCAGCACTGATCACCGGAGACAATTAGGCACTTTATGCTCAGGGCCCCAGCAAAAAAAAAGAGAGAGAGAGTACAGAAAGCTCTGTGTGGAACTAGCTTACTAGACTTGAAGCACAGATACAGTTGTTAACCTTAGTACCAGATATTTATAGTATTACAAGCAACAAAGGTAATACTGAAATATATAGTTCAATATGGTGCGACAGCCTCTGGCATCAGGCCAACCTGAAAGACTTGGACTATGCAATGACTCACTTGAGATGGTCAATGAACTGCAGCAAAAAAAGAGTTGGAGTGTGCTGACAACATCCACTTTATATCACTAATACCTTGACATCCTGGAGGGGGGAAGATGAGAGATCTGATACAGAGGCTCTCACTCGGGCTTCTACAGTAAGAATCCCAAAAAATCAACTGGCAAAAACATCATAACCTCCAACTGCACCTTTCTCTGCCATCTCTATGCTACTTTTTCCTGGGAATTCAGACATCAGAGTATCCATACACAACTCTAGGGAAGAAAAAATGTTTAGCTAAATTACTGAACTCTGCCTCATCGGGACCTGCATCAGGCCAGTTCATCAAAACCAGATTTTGTTAAGCTAGTTGAACACCATCCATTTAAAACTGCAGAACAAAGCAGTTCATAGAAGGGAAATTCATTATGCGGATTTCTGCCTGGCATTCTATGCTTCTTGGTACCAAAAAGAACCATGTGTGTTCCCCCATACAACCTGGCAATGTACTTAACTTCTTTTTGGGAAGAATGAAGGCATATCATCTATTTTTCAAGCAAAGACTTTGCCAGCTGCCAGTCATGTATAGCAGATGATTTCTGAATGCAACTAACACATTCTTCCCTTAGAGACCTGAGGTGTAATACCTATTCCTCACTTGGTCTTCATGAGCATCACATAATGCATGCTGCCATGAGTAAGTCCTTGCTGTCTTGTTGAACCATCATGCTGCTCTGAAAGCTATTTATTCTGAGAACTTGTTCCCAATGCCTTGACCATTAATAATGCCATAATGTGACAGTCCTCTGAAATAATTATAATTTGTTCCCAAAGCCTCACCAAAGAGTAATACCAAAGTGTGGCAGTCCTCCATAACACAACAGCCCCCACCAAAGATTGAGTAGGAGTTGGTCGCTCATTCTATCTTTCATTATATCATTTATTCAAAACCAAACTGTTAGCATTTGACTCAGCATAGGGAGTCGTAGCCTCACTGCATCACAGACAGTTTGAAGTGCATGGTTTCCACTTATGGATTCTTGCTTTGAGTTGCGGAAACACTGCAATTAGCCATACTGGTGAATAAAGTAACACAAGTGTAACAGACTTGCTCACCAAACACCCACTAAACACCCAGTTTATTACTTGAGTGTGCTCTTTCCTATACTATTTTTGAAAGAGGAACAATACAAGATATATTTAAGTGAAGTGCTCACTGCATTTGTTAGATTTGAGCTTTCAATCCATGCTGAGAGGGACTGCCAGCAAGGGTAATTTCAGCAGACAAGGCATAAGTGACTACTTCATGGAAAAGAAATGTACAAGACACATGCACACAACTTTTTATAGGTAAGTGCAGTGATCGAGTGCCACTCACACCTCCGTTGCTTGTTTTACTGTACAAAGGATGGATCATGACACTGATGTTACTATCCTTTTTCTTTAGTTCTACAATAGGAGAGGAAAAAAATGGGTAAACCATTGTGCAATGCCATGCTAAATGCGGGTGAACTACAGTCCAGGTTTAGTTTGTGTCATACTCTGGCTTGTGATCTGGCAAATGTTAATGAGTAAGGACCAGCTGAGCCACAGGTGATTTTTGCAATTTTTTTTTAAAGAGCAGACCTGCAGGCAAGTAAGTGTTTTTTGTCAAGTCTGGTCATATTACATGCACCGGAGTTTTTGAGACAAAGGGGACAGTACCTTACCCCATAGTATGTAAGCAGCCAGAATGCAAATCAAGATTTTTTTGCTTTATCAGAGACAGAAATACACTAGAGGAACATTTATTTAATTATCAGAAAAGATTATGTTGCACAATGATAAAAGGGCCTAAGGGGAGTGGCTGTTGTTCAGCGTATGATCGCCAGACAGGAGTCTGGGTTGTTTTAGTTAAAAGATGTGGTTTGCTTTACAGAAGCCTGCATGACTCAGACAGCCCAGAAAAAAAGATTTCTTTCTTTAGACTCAAACACCCCAGGCTTGTCCTCTATTTTATACATTCATTTTGTTAGAACTGCAATCTCATGCCTCACTCAGCTTAAATAACTTATTCAGGAAGCAAACGTACTCCGTTTTAAAAACTTTTATGTATAGCATACAATGCAAATAATCTTATGAACTAACCTTGACTAAGGGATCTTTAACAGGAGGTCTTGTATACAGAACACAAAATTCTCTCAGCGAACCACTAAGTGTGAAGTTTTTCAACTGGTTGCTTTCTTCTTTCAGAAACTGCAGAGCAGAGGAGGTCGGCCATGTCAGGTTCCACATGATGCAGTCTACTTCAAAAACAAAGAAAATGTCTGGTAATGTGATGTTTTAGTCTGCAGAATTCGGGCTTGTAATTTCCAGAAGACATACATTTTTATTATTACCTAAAATCATCATCTATCGTCACTTAACCTCTACACTAACAATTTAGCTACAACTATGTCAGTCAAAAAGTACAGTTTTGTACCTACCATAAATGTAGATGTTCGAAGATCCACATTGCTGCAGTCCTTATTTATGGGTAGTCCGCTGTCCTCGGTCGGCCCAAATACCAAAGTATTAGGCTGACGTCGGTCATGGGCGCCTAGATCTGACATCAGAGCGTCAGGGTATAAAGGCGCATGACCGACGTCATATCCTCAGTCTTTTCTTGCCCCAGATGTCAGAAGGCCAAACAAGAAAGGCCACAGCCAAAAACAGAATACCTCCCAAAAACAAGCCCAACAACAACCATCACCTAAAGCATAGCACCATGTCAAAATACAGTGGGGAAGGAGGGAGGGAAAATTGGACTGCAGCAATGTGGATCTTCGAACATCTACATTTATGGTAGGTACAAAACTGTACTATGTTCTTCATCTCACATTGCTGCAGTCCTTACTTATGGGTAGAATCCCAAAGCAACGGGAAAGGGAGGTTGGTAAAAATCATAGAGCATTAGGGGCTGCTAAAATGCCCTGTAAAATTGCAGTGGCAAATCCAGCCCTAGACTTAGAATAAAGAGGAAGGTGGTAATGTTTAGAAAAAGTATGCACTGAACTCCAGGTAGCTGCCTCCAAAATGTCTTTTGTAGCTACCCCCCTTAGAAAGGCCGTAGAAGTAGCAGTAGCCCTAGTGGAATGAGGCCTGATTCCAGCAGGAATCTCCTTACCATGATGGGAATAACAGAAAGAAATACAAAACCCAATCCATTTAGAAATAGTTTGTTTTGTAACAGGTTTACCCTGTGAACCCAAAGCAAAAGAAACAAACAACTGCTGAGACTGTCTGAACTCCTTGGTTCTGCTCAAATAATAACGCAACTGTCTGTGAATATCCAAAGTATGCAAAATTTTCTCCCCTTTATTTTGGGGTTTGCATAAAAAGTAGGCAAATGAATAGTTTGGTTTAAGGCCACACTAGAAACCACTTTAGGCATAAAGGAAGGATTAGTACGCAAAGATACCCTATCCTTATGAAAAATCAGGAAAGGCTCCACTGCCATGAGGGCTTGTAATTCAGAAACCCTTCTTGCAGAGGTAATGGCCAACAAAAAAGCAGTTTTCCATGACAAATACTTTAACTCGGCAGTAGCTGCAGGCTCAAAAGGTTGTAGAGTAAGTTTTTCCAACACAAAATTGAGATCCCAAGCAGGAGTAGGAGCTCACGGGGGTCTTATATTCTTTGCCCCTCTAAGAAATTGCTTAAACAAAGGATGAGAGAATAAAGGAGGGTCACAATCATAGTGAGCAGAAATGGCTGCAGCATGGACCTTTATCGAGGAGAAAGACAAACCCTTGTCCAATAACTCAGTAAGATATTGAAGAGCAACACTTAAATCAGGTTTGGAGACATCAAAGTCCTTTCCTTTGCTCCAAATAAAAAATCTCCTCCACTTATCAGAGTAAACTTTCCTGGTACTAGGCCTCCTGGCCTCCAAAATAACATTCAAAACTTGTTGTGGAAGCTGAGACCCTCCAGAGTCTAAAACAGAATATGCCAGGCTGTTAGATGCAGAGACTGAATCTTGACATTGAGGAAGTGATTGCCCTCTTGTGACAAAAGGTGCGGAATCAAAGGCAGAGGCCATGGAGGTTCTCGTACTAAACTCCTCAGTAGTGGGTACCAGTGTTGTCGAGGCCAATCCGGTGCTATCAAAATCATGGTTGGCTTGTCTTGTCTGGCCTTCAAAAGTACCTTGGGAAGAAGAGGCAGAGGTGGAAAGGCATATACATGCAGATTGTTCCAACTGAATGATAGAGCGTCCACCTTCCAAGCTGTGTGATGAAACATTTTTGTGCAAAACTTTGGCAACTGGCAATTTAGATGGGAAGCGAACAGATCTATGTCTGGAGTTCCCCACAACACTGTCAACTTTTGAAATACATGAGGATCCAATTTCCACTCGTGAGGATCCACTATTTGTCTGCTCAACACATCTGCTAAGGAGTTCTGTGCTCCTGGTAGAAACCTTGCCTGAAGATTGAGGTGTAGATTGAGAGCAGTTTCCCACAAAATCATCGCTTGCCTGCAAAGAGGGTAAGAATGGGTTCCCCTTGCTTGTTGATGTACCACATGACAGTAGTGTTGTCTGTTTGAATCAACACCTGCCCTGGGTGAAGTAAATCTTTGAAAGCCATCAATGCAAACTGGACTGCTAACATTTCCTTCAAGTTGATATGCAAATGTTGGAGTTTGACAGGCCACGTGTCTTGCACCCATTTTCCATTGAGGTGTGCTCCCCAAGCCTTGTCCGAGGCATCTGTCGTTAGAATCTGACTCGCCTCTGGCCGGGTCACAGAGAGTCCCTTGTTTAGGTGACATTCCTGAGCCCACCACAAAAACTCCTTCTGAATGCAAGGTATTATCTGAATGACAGTGTCTAGATCTTGGCAGTGCTGTGTCCATACATTTTGAGATACCATTGAAGCTTCCTCATATGCAATTTGGCATTGGGAAGCACTAGAATACAAGATGCCATGAACCCCAAGGCTTGAAGGACTGTCCTTGCAGTCAGCCTGGACCGTAGAGACATTTGATGGAAATAAAGAGAAAGGCTTCTTTGTTTGTCCGGGGTCAAAAGCCATCTGGGAAGCTGTATTCAGTCTCACACCCAGAAAGCACATGTCCTGAGAGGGTACTAGACTGGACTTTGTTTCGTTCACAGAATACCCTAGGCATCTTAACACTGCCACCACATACTGTAGATGATGAAGAAGTTCATCCTTTTCTTGTGCAATAATCAGGCAATCGTCCAAATAAGGATAAATCTGTATTCCTCTTAGTCTGAAAAAGGCTATCACTGGAGCCAGAACCTTTGTGAACACTCTGGGCAGTAGATAAGCCAAAGGGCAATGCAGAGAACTGATAATGTAAATTTCCAGCCAAAACGCAGGTACCTCCTGCAACTGGGCCTGATAGGAACATGAAGGTAAGCCTCTTTGAGATCCAGAGTAACCATCCAGTGATCCTTTCCCAACAGAGGTAAAAGTTGTTGTAAAGTCAGCATCTTGAACTTTGGAATGTCCAGGTAAGTGTTGAGGATAGATAAATCCAAAATTGGTCTCCACGTGTTCCCTTTCTTTGGAACTAGAAACAGGCGAGAATAAAATCCTAGGCCCACTTCTGACAGAGGAACTGGCTGTATAGCTCCTATTTGAAGAAGTAAAGAAATTTGTTTGTGAGCCTCTATCCTTTGCCGAGGAGGGACATCTGGCATGCCCTTGAAAGGAGGCATGGTATGGAAATAGAACTTGTAACCTCGGTTTATAATGTCCAATACCCATTTGTCCTGGGTGACTAAATGCCAATTTTGCTTGAAAAGAGCCAACTTTCCCCCCAAAGGAGCTGCCAGGCAAGAAGAATCTGGCAGCTGAAAATGCAGGTCATTGGGCCTGTTTACGAAAGGACTGGCCCCTGCCCTCACCAGCAGATTGAGCAGGCGAACTCCATTGTCTCGGCCTGAAGGTACTCTGAGATCTGCCCCTACCACTCCTAGATCTACCCCTAGACTGAGAATCAGAAGAAGGGTACGTCCACCCCTTAGTAGGCCAATTTCTACTAAACTTTGGAGGTTGTACCTGCAAAAAATCTTTAACAGTCTGCATAGACTTAGCCTTGTCTTCCATTTTCTTTAAGACTGACTCCACAGGAGGACCAAACAAAACTTCAGACTGTAAAGGGGCATCCAGAATTCTAGACTTAACATGCTCAGACAAATTCTGATCCTTAAGCCAGGCGTGCCTACGAATAACTGAACCTGTGGCAGCCACCCTAGAAGAAGCCTGTAAAGCATCAAAACCACATTGCAAAGAGTGCTTTCCCACCTGTTCAGAAACATGCACTAAATCCTGCAATTCTTTACACTCTATGCCCTCTGCCAAAGCATCCACTTTAGATCTTAGCTGAGAAAGGAGGAAATTCTGATACTTCAACATATGAAACTGGCAGTTCAAAGCTCTCATTGCTAGAGTAGAAGAGGTATACACCTTCTTACCCCATCTATCCAAAGCTCTAGCTTCCTTATCCAGAGGAACCGGATTCGTAACAACAGAGGCTCTAACACCCTTAGGCCCCTGACTAATAGTTTCTGGGTCCGCCCTAGGACTCTTATAAAGATATTTATGAGCCTCAGGCACCCTGTAATACCTGTCCGGTTTAACTGGAGCAGGAGGCACAGAATCTGGATTAAGGGAAGCTTCCGAGAAAACATCTGAAACAACATCCAAAACTGGAGGTATAGCTAAGGGTCTATGTTGAGGTAAAAACAAGAACTCCCTAAGTCTCTTCCGTGAATCAGAGTAATCCTGTCCTTCCCACTTAAAATGCTCCCTCATGGAATGCAGAGTTTCTGAAAATGAAAAATCCTCTGGAGGAGAAGCAGAAGGAGTGGAATCCTCTGCATCAGAATCAGAATAAGGAGGGAAATCTTGAATGTCTTCAGCAGAAGACTCTGAATCATCTGAGGCCTGCTCCAAACTTTCCAACTCTGGCTCCATCCTGGGCCTCTTATCAGGAGGGGGCATAGAACCTCTAATTAAAGTAATCAAATCCTCTGCCATTTTAAGCATGTGCTTTTTAGGCACAGACCCTGAAGAACCAGAACTGACACCAGAGGAAGGCAAAACAGACCTGCCCTTAGAAGGAGCCTTAGAAACAGTAACAGAAGGCCTAACCACCTTAGGCAATGAAGGGAGAATAGTAACCTGAGAGGCCCCTTCAGCCTGACCTGTCTCCTGAGATGCCACATCATGTAAAATCAAAGATTCCCCCTGGGACTCAACAGAAACTTCAGCCGGATCCACCTGTTCAGCTGTAGCTTCCAAAGATCCGGCGTCGGTAACGGACGAATCATCCTGCCTAGGCTTTAAAGATTTGTCTTTGTGCTTCTTAGTAGAAGCAGGCGTCGGAACATCCGACGGCATATTATAATTACACCTCTTGCCAAAGACTAACCTAGCGCAATCTAACCTCCGTTTTATAGTGCGCTTATTAAACCTAGCACAAAACCGACACCCAACTACGTCGTGCTCCGGTCCCAAACAAGGAATACAAAGCGAGTGGTAATCCCTATGCGGTATCTGTTTCCCACAAGAAATACAATTATTCACTTTTTCTGACATCCGGTAAGTAACTGAGGCAAGAAAAACAAAAATATTCCCAACGGGTACTTAGCCCAACTTGGTATCGGTCTGAAACTCCAGCGAAAATTTCAGAACGCCGAACGGCACTTGCAACGCTGCTTCTGCATCGGACCATGCGGCAAAAAAGACTGAGGATATGACGTCGGTCATGCGCCTTTATACCCTGACGCTCTGATGTCAGATCTAGGCGCCCATGACCGACGTCAGCCTAATACTTTGGTATTCGGGCCGACCGAGGACAGCGGACTACCCATAAGTAAGGACTGCAGCAATGTGAGATGAAGAACATCACTGCATTCCTTGGCAAACCTCTATAGAGTCCGACAGCACAGTCAGAAAGGAGGAGGAAAAGTTTCTGAGCTCAAAGTACAGCCTGGATTGCTGTATGCCTCATACATGACCTCCCTCACCATACGACACTTCCACTCCTTGTGCACCTTAGTCAAGCAGTCGGAAGATTTATTATGATAATGCACTCTGTCTGCCTATAAGCAATGAAACAAGAAGTCTCCATCTTCCCAAGTGCTTAAATAAGCTTTTATATGATAGAGTCCTCAAGTTCAAAGCCAGTGACAGCTAGACAAATCACTTGACCCATCATGTTCAACAGTTCTCTCATGAATGAGGTAAAATGCAAACTCAAACATCTTACTTTTCCTCACCACTTGGAAGAAATGCTATAGGTGACCACAATTCATTAAATTTTGCCATCTTTTCCATGTACATTCATGTTTGATCTGCATATCCCCAAATGGTATCATCCAATGCTAAACCTGCCTACTGACTGAAGTCAGTATACCTCCAGCCGAATACATGGCACCTCTCACCGTGGATCACTCCCTCTTTTCTGGGGGATGACTGGTCTTTAGATACTTTGAACTGGAAGGTCCTTCAGGAGAGCTGAGAGTCGAAGGCAATGACTGATGGGCATATTATCAATGGACTTTCATTTCTGTCATCAAGTAGTTCTACCATGCTTTCCAGATCCTAAACTTTATTAGAATATAACGGATGTATGCACGATCTTGTGCCTGTTGGGGATCTCTGCACTCTGTTCCTTACATATGGAAGAGGAGGAATATGGAAATGGCCTCTGACAACACAGTTTGACAGCAGAAACCATCACCATCAACAGAAGAACTGACCTCTGGTTACTAAATCTACACCCTTAGTAAACTCTCTAGCCACAGTGATATATCACCATAGGTTCATAGCTAGGTACTAGGCTATTGGCCCTAGGGCCTATATAAACCTAGCCAAAAAGGTACCCTGGCTTTCGCCATCCAAGAAAATTATTTACCTGTGCCCCCTGTCGAGCACAGCCACAGAAGTGATCCTCCGGGTGAATTTCCTATCTCCTATCCAATCATCAAGATTTTTTTTGAAGAGTGCTAATGAGGAGCTTTATCAGTTATGTAGCTTGTTCCAGAGTAAGGGAAGTCTCTGGGTCAGGAATCTCTCTCTCTCCAGCATGTTCGGTTTATTGTGGTGACAAGGTTTAGGTCCCTAGAGCATGTAGTTCGGAGGGATTGGGATTTATTTAAGTGGAGCATGTCCAACAGCTCTGGGTTTGACATAGCTTTGTATGTTAGGCACAGATCGCCTCTGAGTAGGCGATATGTGACGGAGTAAAGCTGGAGCTTTTTGAGACAGTCTGCGCAGGGCATCTGTTTGAGGCTGGTAAATCCTCTTTGTGAGGTATTTCTGCTGCCTTTCCAGTTGATGTCTTGTGAGGTACATACCAAAAGGGGCGCTGTATATTATAATGAGTGACGAATAGAGCAGAACGATGACCTCTTTTTTCCTGGATGAGAAACCTTTTGTGATGAGGTGTACCACGTAGAAGGATTTCCTGACTAATGTGGCGATGTGATTATCAAAGGAGAGACTACTGTCCACCTGTGTCCCAACGTCTCATCACACTTTCGGTGTAAAAAAAAAAAAAAAAACACAAACGTAGACTTTGCACTTGAGGGCCAGCTTCACAGCAAATTCCAACAGCAAAAACAGACGATCCGGACCACCAGGCTGATATAAAAACAGTAGTTTAATAAAATGCAGTAGGTTAGCGCTTTCGGTTTAAAAAAAACCTTCTTCAGACAACATACAAAAATTATGAACACCTTTTAAAATACATTAACAGCCAATCAAAGACTCAGTAAAATGCCCTCCTCTTTTTTTTTAAAAAAGGCTCGATAGGAATAACATCATTCAGGCCAGGTGCTCTATCAGCACCCAGATTGATTATCCATCTAGTTTCACTACATTCTGTTATATTTCTCAAATCACTCCCCCTCCTGGTTGGATGAATAACCTGCAAAACCATAAAAGAAAATACGTGCCCAGGGTGCTGCTTTACATGCGGGTACAGGGCATTATGTATCTTGGCTGTACGTATAGCTGACATAAGTTGTAACACCCTGTCTTTCAATCTACAACTCGTTTTACCAACATAAAATGAACATTGCATACAGTCAGCCAAGTATATAATACTGCTGGTCAAACAGTCAGCATATTGTTTCAATGAATAGCTCTTTCCAGACAGTGGATGAATAGATGTGTTATGTCCAATATATTGACCAGCTTTACAATGTCTGCAGGAGAATGTCCTTGTCGCCCCATGACAGGTTTACTAATGGTCTGTTACTAACTAACTAACCGTTTACTAACGGTTGGTCTGTACAGATCAAATCCTTTAAAATTCTTACTATGTTTGAAACAAAATGTGGGTTCCCAATTTATTAATGCCTTCACTCTATCATCAGTTAACAAGATTTTCCAGTTTTGGCGAATGATGTCACATATGCCCCCCACATTGTTACTATAATTCAAAGTAACTCTAAGGGGCTGCCTGCTTATATCAGTCTCCCTGTCATGCACCTGTACATTTTCAAAAAAACAGGGTTTTGCTTTGTTGAACCTTTCTTCTTTACTTTTATTGAATGCCCGCTGTAGTATGCTCTGATTATATCCCCTTGCTTTTAAGTTCGCCATCAGTTCTGCAGACCTCTCTCTATGTCTCATCATTAGTCCATAACCTAGATGTTCGAAAAAAGTGTCCCTGATCAATATTGTTAAATGTATATCTGGGGTGCATACTATCATAGGCAAGGAGAGTATTTCTCCAGCATTCCTTCCTATATAACACAGTTTCAATCCGTTGCTCTGTGTTTTTCATCACTCGGACATCTAAGAAATCTATAGTTGTATCACAGAGTGAAATGCTAAACCTCAAAAAATCAATGGTGCTTTCCAGGTAGATAAACTCAAAGTTGTTCCTGTGTCCCTGTCCAAAGCAGGAAGACATCGTCCACAAAACGGACATAGTAACTCAGGTACCCCCTCCATAAATGGTTTGCCTTGAATATTGCTTGATCCTCCCAATATGCCAACACTATCTTGGCATATGAGTCTGCGCAGGGGGTGCCCATGGCCACCCCCCTGCTCTGATGATAGAAGCAATTATGATACATAAAAATATTATTGCTCAACACACAGTCTAACATTAAAAATACATTGTCAATATCAGCTTGATTCAAGATTTGTACATGTTGCAAAAAGGCCTCAATGGCCATCAAACGATATTCTTTTGTAATTGAGCAAAACAGGTAGTCTTCTTAAATTAAAAAAGAAATAAATATTTATTCATGAATGATAAGCGCTTTCGCTTCAGAGCTTCTTCAGATCAATATAACATCATTAGTAAAACTCAAACAATATATATATATATATATATATATATATATATATATATATATATATATATATATATATAAAACCATTTAAAATATTCAGACCAATCAAATGAATAAACCAATTACTGCATTTAAAGGCATATACTAGATGCATATTCAAACTTCATTTATACAAAAACATCTAGCCCTATAAAATAGTAACTAGAAACAATCCACATGAAATCTCAGTAAAATGTATATAAGCCTCAAAATATAATATGTGCTATAAAAGCCCACACTATTCATATAAGGATAATAATTCATAAAAATGCTGTGAAAGTACATTCCATGTCGTGCATAAATAAATCTGAAAACTTTAATACTTGCATATAATACTATTCTAAAAGGCTCAAATTAATTTCATTCATAAACAAATACTGAAAGTATATATATATAAGTATTTTATTTGATATTCCTACGTTTTTTCAATAAGGGCTTGATAGATGCCCTTTCATTTAAGCCCTTGCCTCTGTCCGCTCTCAATGTAATAATCCAGTTGCTCTCCCTGTACTCCATGTGATTTCTAATATCTCCCTCACGTGTATTGGGTAGAATGACTTCTAAAGCTCTAAATGTAAAGCGGTGTGTATCACCACAACGCATAATATGTTTGGCTAAAGCATTATGCTCTAGATTTTTTCTAATATGATAGATATGTTCACGTATCTGGTCCTTGAATGACCTACTCGTTTTGCCAACATGAAAAGAGCAGCAGGTCTGGCATACAGCTAAATATACAAGGTTAGATGTTCTACAATTGGCTATTGCTGATATTATTATAAACTCCTTCTGTAAATCAGGATGAAAGAAATATCTAGAGGTATCTATATATGTGCAAAAATTGCAGTTCCCACATGGTCTAGTACATCCATCATTTGAATAATCTTTCTTGCTATGTGGATAACATAGCAGTCTCTTCAAATTTCTCTTATTTCTATATAGGAACTGTGGTTGTTCACCAACTATCCTTTTGATGTCCTCATCTACTTGCAAAAAGGACCAATTCTTACAAATAATGTCCCTAATTTCTCTATTATCAGAGGTGTAAAATGCTGGAACTTTGGCAAAGGAATGTGTAGAGTATTCCTTTGTCTATTAGGTATAGCAGGACCAAAATATGGTGCTGCTATATCATTACGTAAAGTGGGAACCTCCTTCAAATGTTCACTTATTTCATGCTCCCTATAACCTCTTCTTAGAAATATTTCTTTCAGTTGATTTAGTTCTTCAGAAAAAACATCATCTGAGGGATTGAGTCTTGAGGCCCTCATACCTTAGCCCTTAATTATGTTTCTAAACACATATGTTGGATGCATACTAGATCTCAACAATAAAGAGTTACAATAACATGACTTCCGATATACTCCTGTATTAATCAGGCCTTCAGGTAGCTTCTCTATATATAAATCCAGGTAGTCTATTCTAGAGCTGGACCATTCCATAGTAAATTTTAAATACTCTGTTAGATTATTCATTTTGCAAAGGAACATGTCTAGCTGCTGGCCATTCCCATTCCATAAAATAGAGAGATCATCGACGAAAACGTCGATAAAAGACAACATGTCTCAAACTCTTCAACTAAAATCAGGCTGGTCTCCTCCCA
Organism: Protopterus annectens; assembly: GCF_019279795.1. Lineage (NCBI taxonomy): Eukaryota > Metazoa > Chordata > Ceratodontiformes > Protopteridae > Protopterus > Protopterus annectens. Next base: position 6,724,648 of record NC_056733.1, on the reverse strand, counting down.
GTGTGCCAAAAACATGTTAGCATAACTGTTGGCACACGGGGTCCCCATGGCCACACCATCCTGCTGGATAAATATTATATCATTAAATATAAACAAGTTGTTCTCCAGGACCAGTTCTAGAAAATGGGTGACTAGTTCTATCTGAACAAGAGGATATCCACTATGTTCCTTCAAATAATCAGATATATATTGAATACCTACATCATTCGGTATGATGGTAAACAGTGATTGTACATGAAGTGCAACTAAAAGAAGATCTTGAATATTACTGACTTCTTTCAGGCAGTCATAAAGCTCCATCAAAAACTGTTTGGAATCCTTGAGCACATACTTATTTTTGTTTAAGATAGGTCTCAGATGTTTTTCAACATACACAGATAAGTGCTCAGCAAGCCAACCATCTCCCGCCACTACTGGTCTCCTGGGTGGATCAATAGTGTTCTTATTTTGATACCATTAAGATCCATAAGAAGAAGAATAGATCTGATAACCTGAGTTACAAGGAGAGAATGTTTTTAAAATATTTACAATCAGATGATTCTATTACAGTTAGACCTGCTGATAAGGGAGGTCGGGTAGTTATGGATACTTCACAATATATTAGATCCATGGAGAATTTTTTGAGTGATAGGTTCTATAAGATTATTACCAGAGAAAAAACACATGACATTATGCAATGTTACCAATACGTTACTAGATATATATTAAGGGAGTATTATAACTAAAGAACTCTTTGAATATTGGCAGTTACACCTACAATACATGGTCTCCCGAAGATTCAGAAGAACACTATTGATCCACCCATGAGTTTTTGATGGAGCTTTATGACTGCCTGAAAGATGTTTCGTTGATGATCTCTTTATTTTATGGAATGGGAATGGCCAGAAACTAGACATGTTCCTTTGCAAGATGAATAATCTAACAGAGTATTTAAAATTTACTATGGAATGGTCCAGCTCTAGAATAGACTACCTGGATTTATATATAGAGAAGCTACCTGAAGGCCTGATTAATACAGGAGTATATCGGAAGTCATGTTATTGTAACTCTTTATTGTTGATATCTAGTATGCATCCAACATATGTGTTTAAAAACATCATTAAGGGTCAAGGTACGAGGGCCTCAAGACTCAATCCCTCAGATGATGGTTTTTCTGAAGAACTAAATCAACTGAAAGAAAAATTTCTAAGCAGAGGTTATAGGGAGTATGAAATAAGTAAACATTTGAAGGAGGTTCCCACTTTACGCAATGATATAGCAGCACCATATTTTGGTCCTGCTATACCTAATAGACAAAGGAATACTCTAACTACACATTCCTTTGTCAAAGTTCCAGCATTTTACACCTCTGATAATAGAGAAATTAGGGACATTATTTGTAAGAATTGGTCCATTTTGCAAGTAGATGAGGACATCAAAAGGATAGTTGAACAACCACGGTTCCTATATAGACAAGAGAAATTTGAAGAGACTGCTATGTTATCCACATAGCAAGAAAGATTATTCAAATGATGGATGTACTAGGCCATGTGGGAACTGTAATTTTTGCAAATATATAGATACCTCTAGATATTTCTTTCATCCTGATTTACAGAAGGAGTTTATAATATCAGCAACAGCCAATTGTAGAACATCTAACCTTGTATATTTAGCTGTATGCCAGACCTGCTGCTCTTTTTATGTTGGCAAAACAAATAGGTCATTCAAAGACCGGATACGTGAAAATATCTATTATATTAGAAAAAATATAGAGCATAATGCTTTAGCCAAACATATTATGCGTTGTGGTGATACACACCGCTTTACATTTAGAGCTTTAGAAGTCATTTTACCCAATACACGTGAGGGAGATATTAGGAATCACACTGAGTACAGGGAGAACAACTGGATTATTACATTGAGAGCAGACAGAGGCAAGGGCTTAAATGAAAGGGCATCTATCAAGCCCTTATTGAAAAAACGTAGGAATATCAAATAAAATACTTATATATATACTTTCAATATTTATTTGTTTATGAATGAAATTTGAGCCTTTTAGAATAGTATTATACGCAAGTATTAGAGTTTTCAGATTTATTTATGCATGACATGGAATGTACTTTCACAGTATTTTTATGAATTATTATCCTTATATTATATGAATAGTATGGGCTTTTATAGCACATATTTTTATACTTTAAGGCTTATATGCATTTTACTGAGATTTCATGTGGATTGTTTCTAGTTACTATTTTATAGGGCTAGATGTTTTTGTATAAATGAAGTTTGAATATGCATCTAGTATATGCCTTTAAATGCAGTAATTGGATTATTCATTTGATTGGTCTGAATATTTTTAAATGTATATGTATATTGTTTGAGTTTTACTAATGATGTTATATTGATCTGAAGAAGCCCTGAAGCGAAAGCGCTCATCATTCATGAATAAATATTTATGTCTTCTTTAATTTAAGACGACATTTCTTTCATATTTTGCCACATTTTATATTCTTTTACATTTCAGCAACGGAGCGTTTATTCAGTTGGTTGGCAGTGAACTTTTTATTTTTGGTAATTCTTTTGTAATTGCTGTAAACAAACTGTTTACATCCAGGATTACTAACAAATAATCCGTACAGTCAGCATTAGGACCTAAGTGACCGTGTAAAGGGTAGAGGCTCAACTAAGAGTGTTTGGTTTCTGTACCTAGAATATTAAAGGACAGCTCATTTTTTGCAATCTTTACACAGTGTTGGCATATTGGAAGGATCAAACAATATTCAAGGCAAACAATTTATGGAGGGGGTACCTGAGTTACTATGTCTGTTTTGTGGACGATGTCTACCTGCTTTGGACAGGGACACAGGAACAACTTTATGAGTTTGTTACTTACCTGGAAAGCACCACTGATTTTTTGAGGCTTAGCATTTCACCCTCGGATACAACTTTAGATTTCTTAGATGTCCGAGTGATGAAAAACACAGAGCAACAGATTGAGACTGTGTTATATAGGAAGGAATGCTGGAGAAATACTATCCTAGCCTATGATGGCATGCACCCCAGATACACTTTTAATAACATTGCTCAGGGACAATTTTTTCGAACATCTAGGTTATGTACTAATGATGAGACACAGAGAGAGAAGTCTGCAGATGGTGAACTTAAAAGCAAGGGGATATAATCAGAACATAATACAGCGGGTAATCAATAAAAGCAAAGAAAAAAGGTTGAACAAAGCAAAACCCTGGTTTTCTGTAAATGTACAGGTGCATGACAGGGAGACTGATATAAGCAGGCAGCCCCTTTGAATTACTTTGAATTTTAGTAACAATGTGGGGGGCCATATCTGACATAATTCGCCAAAACTGGAAAATCTTGTTAACTGATGACAGAGTGAAGGCATTAATAACTCAGGGACCCACATTTTGTTTCAAACGTAGTAAGAATCTAAAGGATTTCCTCTGTACAGTCCAACAGGGGGTTAGGAAACCTGTCATGGGGCGACAAGGGACATTCCCCTGCAGACACTGTAAAGCTTGTCAATATATTGGACATAACACATTTATTCATTCACTGCCTGGAAAGAGCTATTCATTGAAACAATGTGCTGACTTGCTTGACCAGCAATATTATATACTTGGCTGACTGTATGCAATGTTGTACATTTTGTTGGTAAAACGGATTGTAGATTGAAAGACAGGGTGTTACAACATAGGTCAGCTATACGTACAGCCAATATACATAATGTCCTGTACCCGCATGTAAAGCAGTACCCTGGGCACATATTTTCTTTTATGGTTTTGCAGATTATTCATCCAACCGGAGGGGGGGGGGGTGATTTGAGAAATACATAGCAGAATGTAGTGAAACTAGATGGATAATCAATCTGGGTGCTGACAGAACATCTGGCCTGAATGGTGTCATTCTTATCCAGCCTTTTTTTTTAAAAAAGAGGAGGGCTTTTTACTGAGTCTTTGATTGGCTGTTACGTATTTTAAAAGGTGTTCGTAATTTTTGTATGTTGTCTGAAGAAGGATTTTTTAAGCCTGAAAGTGCTAAGCTACTGCATTTTTACTGTTTTTTTATTTTATTTATTTTATTTTTATTTTTTATTTAACATTTGTTGATCGGGAATGTCCGACTAGGTTCCACAGAGCCTGTTTTCAGCGGAGGCCCGGGGAGAAATGCTCCAGATGCATGTCTTTGGAACGTGGGAGGAAACCGGAGTACCCGGAGGAAACCCGGAAACCCACGCGAACACAGGGAGAACATGCAAACTCCACACAGAAGGCACCCCAGCCGAGATTCGAACCAGAGAACCTCTTGCTGTGAGGTGACAATGCTAACCACTGCACCACTGTGCCGCCCAATTCATCCTGGTGGTCTGGATCATCTGTTTTCGCTACACTTTCAGTGTTAAGTAGACTACTGCCTATGTGGTAGTTCATGGGTACAGAGTTTTTACCAAAAGGGATGGCAATGCACTTTTTGGCATTGAGCTTGAGGCCATGCCTTTGATACCAGGCATCTGTCTCAGTGAGGCTCTTTTGTAGGATGTCCACATTGTTAGGAGCTTCGATTATGGCTCCTAGTTTGCAGTCATCTGCGAACTTCGTTAGCCAAAGACCTTCTGTGTTAGCCTGTACTTCAGAGAAGTAGATACCAAACAAGAGAGGACCCAGGAATGAACCCAGGGGTAATCCACTTGTCACTGGTCTGAAGTCGGATTTAGAGTCTGCTACTTTCAGTGTGGGTTCCGTCAGTGAGCCACTTGGCAACCCATCTTGTGACATAGGGATTTATACCTAGTTTAGTGAGTTTATCTATAATTCCAGAGTTAGGGATTGTGTCGAAAGCCTTGGCGAGATCTAGACAGGCTGTGTGAACGACCTTACCCTCATCTACGGCTTTGGTGACCGTTTCAAAGAAGTCGATCAGGTTTAGGAGACATGATCTGCCTTTTACAAACCCGGACTGGGTGGGGTCCAGAGTTTGGAGATTACCAGGTTCCATGATGATATGTTCCATAGCTTTGCAGACCAGGCTCATGAGACTAATGGGGCAGTAGTTCCCGGGGTCCGTGGTGGCTCCCACATTGTGGAGTGGGATAACAGTCACTGTGCGCCATATTCAGGGGGCATAAAGCCTGGGATGAGGCTATGATCAAACATGGTACTTAGGTGGGGTGCCAGTTCGTTCTGTAGTTCATGTAGAACGCAGCCTGGGATGTTGTCAGGTCCCATGGATGCTGTGTTCTTGGCTTTGTTGAGTGAGGTTTTTACCTGTGCAGCCGTGATTAGAGGAACTTTGCATTCTTCCGATATACAGATGGGCCCTTTAGGGGATAAGAGGGGGGGTAAAGTTAGAAATTAACCTATCTGCCAGGATGTTTGGGAATATCAGTTGGTTCTGTATATTTAGTGCCATTGTGCTGCAACTCAGAGCAGATCTGAGTGTTGCCATTGAGATTCTTGACATAGCTATAGAATGCTTTGTGGCTGTCTTTAGAATCAGTGGCGATTTTGTTTTTGTAACTAGCTTTGGAGGATTTTATGAGGGATCTCCGCTTCTTACTGAGGCTTACCAGGGAGTTCCTCTAGTCATGGGATTTTACTCTTTTTTTTCAACAGTTTCTTTCTTCTGTTGTATAGTTTGTTTATGGCAAGGGACCACCAGATTGACTTACTTTTTTTTTTTTTTTTTTTGGAGGATAGCAACTTGGTTCTGTTAGGGATTGCACGATCCATGCACTCATGTAAGTGGTTATAAGGTGCATTTGTGAAGGATTCAGAAGTAGTAACTGTATTGTCAGTCTGCATTGGTGTCATGAAGTTGCCACGTCTGTCTTAAGAAGCGTGAAGTTGGCTTTGGAGAAATTTTTTACGATGGTTTCCCTAATGGGGGGTGGGGGCTGGATGTCTAGGGTGATTAGCTTGTGGTCAGCTCTGACAAACGAGGACGTGACCTCTGGTGTGGAACACCGGTTGCCCATGTTGGCAATGACCAAGTCTAAGATATTGCTGCCCCTGGTGGGGGTGTGGATAAGTTGATCCAAGGCATTGGAATTTATGAATTCCAGAAAACGTTGAGCAAAACAGTTGGTACACTAGTACCCAGTTAATGGTGGGGTAGTTGAAATCGCCCATTAGGGTGTTAGGTTGTACCCTAATATTTCCCAGTGTATCAAGAAATGAGGCGTGGGAATCCTGGGGCATGGTGGGGGATCTTGTAGCAAGCTACAATTTGGATTGCAGTCTTGCCCAGAGTTAGTTGCACTTGGATAATCTCGGATGCATTATGCTAAGCAACTAGCCTGGAGGTGTGGATATCCTTAATGAATATGGACACGCCTCCGCCTTTAGTGTTTCAGTCCAGGTTAGGTGGCCGAAAGGTGTGGTATGAATTCTAGCCTGGTAATACAGGGGTGCTCTCTGGAGCCTTGAACCAGGTCCGTCACCGTACAGATGTCGATGTTCTCCATTTTAAGGAGTGCCTCGAGTGAGTGCAGTTTGAGGTTTAGACTTCTAGCATAGAGTAGCATTACCCTCGGTTTTTGCTTGTTTGTACCTGTTACAGTGGTGAATTTGTCATTTGAACCTTGCCTAAAAAAAGGCACTATAGGGGTGGCAAGAGCCTTAGCCAGTATCCGGAATCCCAAGGGCGACAGGTGCAGGACATCTCTGGCAAAGCATCGTGGTCTGAATCATGTCATCCCAGGCAGAGAGATACTGGATCCCCTTAGAATGACACCAGAAGCTTAGCCAATTGTTGAAGTCAATCATTTTGTCCTTGTAGTGTGGTATCATTCTTGGTGATAGCAGGATGTTACTCAGGGCTAGGGTCATACCTGCTTGGACTACAAGATCGAACAGCTCCTCCAGGTCTCTTTTCATGTAGTCTAGGGAGGTACATCTCTGGTCATTCACACCAACATGGACAATGACAGAGTCATATTTGTACTTGTTGTGGAGTGACCTGAATGTATGCGTTATGTGGCGGATCCTTGTACCAGACAGGCAGCTGACAGTAACTTTCCCCTTGTTTAGCCTGCTGAGTGGAACATCAGTGAGCCTGACTAGAGTCACCTATGACTAGAGTGTTGGGTACATTGTGCCTTATGGGCTGTGGTTGAGTGGCACACTGAGTTTGTGGACTATATGTCATTTGGGTTGTGTTGGTGGGTGGTGGTTGCTTGCATTTCTGCTTTGGAGGTCCCTGTTGCTTGGGCAGATTTTTATTGAGAGCCTCCGCGAATGTAGGTGTGTGTTTTGTGTTTCTATGTGTATGTTTTGGTGGTGTAGGTTTTGAGGGACTATGTGATGAGTGTGGTGTGGTGCAAGTGTTTACCTTCTCCTTTTGACTGTCTAGTCCAGTCTTGGGTGAAGAGAGCTTTGATTCCAGTTTGCGTATACAAGTACATCTCTCACAGGTTGTAGTGTTGGGTGGTAGGAAGAGAGGGTTGTCTGTGTACATGAGGCAATTGCTGCATTGCCCCAAGATGCCCAGATTCATCAGGAAGATAGGAGAAAACACCAGGAGCCGACTCTTAGACATGCCTGGAGATGCTTATTTATTAAGTACTAAAGACTGTTTTCCTCTAGACAAGAGAGGAAAGTTGAGTGCTGTAGTAATTTGTAGCTTATTTAGTGCTTACGAGTTCTGAACAACTGCCGAGCTCAAACAGATTTGATTGCTAAAACTAAAAAAAACTGGCTAGTTCTAAGGGAAAATTCGAAGAGCAGACTGTATACTTTTTTTTTGTAAAGTAGAAAGGGAGAAAGGAGGAGCAGAAGATAATTCAAGGTTAAGAAACTAAGTGGGTTGGGCCTTCTCAAATGTCCTCCCTGTATTAGGTAGAATGAGTTAATGACACTAGACTGGGGGGGGGGGGGGGTGTCCCAGATCAAATTTACAGTAGGGGTGGGCAACTGCAAAGCCACCAAGTATAAGAACAGGATAGCAATAGTGAGGGAGGGTGGGAAACAAAAATCAGAACAGTGAAACTAGCTAGAAAAGTACGCAGCAGACAATAAAATTGCTATAAATAACTCATAAAAATAAGTAAAATACAGGATACTTAATGTTATACATCACAGATCAGTTTGCTCAATGCCCTTCCTCCGATTAGCTCAGTGTGAAATGGCAGAAACACTCACAAGTTAACTTAAGTAACAGAAAGTTGAAACCTGAAACAACTTTAAAAAAGCTCGAAAGAACCAATGAGGTGCTTACTCCAAGCCGGAGTCCAGGTAACCCCAATCAGCCAATGACCATAAACACTTCCCTCTCACTGAAATGCAAGAATGGCTTTGGCTAAACTAAGATGGCCTGGAACATGTACTCAGACACAGCCTCTACAAACAAACTAGGCCCAAAACACAAGCCTGAATATGGACACTACCTAGGTAGAAAAAAACCTGCAGAAAAGCAGCAGTGAGCCTTTAAATGAAAGTTTTAAACAGATAAATGAGCAAGGAGACTCTAGAAAATGCTTTTAACTGCAAACAAATAAGTTATGTGATACAATCCTTGGCAGGAAATCAGAACAAACAAACCCAAATAGATGCTTAACAAATGTAGACAATTTCCAGTTAATAACCTCACAGTGAAACTAGCTAGAAAAGTATGCAGCAGACAATAAAAGTGCTATAAATAACTCGTAAAATAAGCAAAAAACAGGATACTTAATGTTATATATCACGCGTCTACTTTAGGACTTCGAAAGCTTAACAGCTCGAATGCATATGGATCGAACCATATGCAAACTATTAAACGATCGAAGTCCACAAAAAAAAAACTTATACAAGAAAAAAAATTAAACTAGTGTAGGCAGGGGGACTTCGAGCACATAAAGCAGACCCATATATCACAGATCAGTTTGCTCAGTGCCCTTCCTCCGATTAGCTCAGTGTGAAAATCATGGAACCTCAGTGGCAGAAATGGATGCTCAGCCCCTGTGGGATGACATCTTCATGAGGTAGAAGGGGTTCCAGGGCATAACTTTACAACCTCAAAGAAAAAGTCAATCTATACACATCAGGTTTTCTATTTAAAAAGTATGGATTCTGGCCAAACTGTAATACCAGGACAACCATATGGACTCTTACTGAAGACATTAAGAGAGTAGGCAAGAAACAATTCATAGGAGCTACATTCATTGACATGACAAAAGCCTTTGCATGCTTGAACATCAGCTCCTACGCAAAACCCTACTAGCTCCATGGTATAAAAAACAAATCTGCTAAATGGCTCAATTTTCTTTCTCACCACACACAGCCAAAATAAGATAATTTAACCTCCTGCAAAGAAGCCCTTTTCAAAGGGTTCCACAAGGCTTAGCCCTATCACCTCAGCTCTTTTCCATTTCTATTAACACACACTCCCTTTTTCTATCACCCTGTTTGCAAACAGCATGGTCATATATAGATCTAACTCCTCCTCATCAAACTACCCTACCAAACAAAGTCCAACAACGTCTTACCCTAGGAGATACACAAGTGCCAGGAGGCCAGTTCTAACATCTAGTAAAACTGAAAGTCATGCTGTTTGGCACACACCAAAACATCTACTCCTCCTGACCTGGCCATCCTAGACTATGCACCAAAATCCCCTAAAATCCTCCACCTCTTTCAAATAACTAGGCCTCTGGACAGAACAGAATCTGAACTTCAAGCTGTATAAAATAAACAAACATGGGAATAATTAAACAGATTCTATTTTGGGCATGGAAAATATTCTACTTTCTACATCATTAAGGCAGAGAAGCTATAATAAAAGGGGTTTTAATGGCACAACTAAAATATGCCCTTCCTATTTTAGTCACAGCCTCCAAGAAAAACCTTAACTCACTACACAAGAGATCACTACTCATTCCCCAAAAGAAAAAAAAGGCCCCTGGTCCAGGAAAGATCACAAAAATTTTCTTCTAGGCATGTTCTTCTACAAGGTGATAAACCAAAACTCCTTCCCATATTTCACAAATGTACTCGCAATAAGACAAGCACATAACCACAGAACTTAACCTTCACATGGGGTTTATATCATAACATCGAAGTAGTAAAACTTCAAATGTTATAATATCGAACCCAAAACAGCGAACACTGAAAATAGCGAAGCTGCAGAACATCACTTCTTTCCTAGGGAAAGAATTTGGTGGGCTGTTTCTGCCACATCGCTTTTTTCTCCACTGTGGTGCGAAGGTTATGGACCAGGTTAAGGTAAGTGTGCGAATGGACTGGGTTAAGGTGAGTGTGGGAATGGGAAAGTTAGGGACCTTAGGGTTAGGGAGCGGGTAAGGTGAATGTGCGATATCTAGGGACCTTAGGGTTAGATAAGGTGAGTGTGCGATAGTTAGGGACCTTAGGGTTAGGGAGCGGGTAAGGTGAGTGTGCGATAGTTGGGGACCTTAGGGTTAGAGAGCGGGTAAGGCAAGTGTGCGATAGTTACGGACCTTAGGGTTAGGGAGCGGGTAAGGTGAGTGTGCGATAGTTACGGACATTAGGGTTAGGGTTAAGGTAAGTGGATAGATAGTGTATGTATGGTTTAGTGTAGGGTTAAAAGTAGGATTTTAAGTGTATATGTGTGGATTACTTTTTTTGGTCTGCTTGTGTTGTGTGTGTTTCTTGGAACAGCAAATTTTTTCTCTGAGAAAAAATTTGCTGTTCTGAGCTTTCGATTATATCACATTTTAAAATTCCAAGTTCGAGCTTATGATGTTCGATATTTACACTCCTTTACACTCACAAAGTTCAAAGCAAAAAAAAAAAGGCAACACTCTTACAGCAGTTGCTAAAAGATGCAAATTAACTGTTTTTAGCAATACTGGCATAACTTAAGGCTCCATGATAACAGCACCTTAACCTTCCTCCTAAATCTAAAACAAACAAACCCTCATGCCATATCTTCACATCCCCAAACTTTTAACCTCAGCCCCCACATCCTCTACCTTCCAGTTCCATGCTATTACCCTTCCAAGTCTTCTTACATTCCTTATTCCATGGATGAGGACCCTAAATCACTATACATAACTGCAACCTATCCTGTATACAATTCATACTATTACTATTCTCCCTCTCCCTCACTGAAAATCTATTCTCTTCCAGAACCCTTATTAATTTTTGTAAACTATATTTGTATATATACACCATCTCTCATTTTCACCTTGTGTATTGTATCCACTGTTCACATTGCAATAGACACTTTTTAAGTATCATTTTGTGTACTAAGACCTCATTCTTTTACTGCATGGTGTTTTACATCCAAGCTGAGCCCAAAATGGATCAATATGGGATCAGTACTCAACTCCAGCTAACAAATTCAAATAAAATTAGGTGCAAATTCAGCTCCCCTGGGAACTGTGCCTCATTTCTGCTGCTTGAGCCTGATATCTCACCCTTTCAGTCACTACTTGAATTTCTTGACCCAGAACACTAGGGACAAAAACTGCCCCAAGTGACAGTGACTCAGCAAGTAGAACACACACCTTTAATACTTTAACATCAACGATTGTGAAATCTATTCCCAAGCCAGTCACTTTTGATTCATTTTCCATTACTAACATTTCCTCCTGTTGCTTCAGTTTCACTTGTCTCTTCATGCACAGCTTTCCTTCATAGCTTTCTTCTCCTGTTCCTTTAAACTTTCTAGTGATTCAGCAAAATGGATCTGTTTCAATACCCAGTCCACACTATTCTTTCCTTTTAACATTTCCCATTTCTGTATCCAATTTCCAAATTTTTTTTTTTTTATTTCACACAGCAATTTATTTTACCTCACCCCACCATTTTGGAACCCCCCCCACACACGCACACTACATTTCTCACATTACACTTAGAACAGTTTTTGCAACTTGACCAGTCTCCTTTAGTATCCAAAATAAATGTAAAGATGCCAGGTATACAAAATAATTGTTCTAACCGTCTTTCCTTCCTTCTTAGCACAATACAACATCCCTGTTTATACGGGACTCGGTCCGAAATCCCATATCATTCTTAATGCTATCTCCAATAATATGCCAAGTGCGCACACACAAACACACTCCCCATATACCCCTTCTCGTAAACAAAATGTGTCAGGTATACCCTCTTCTTATAAGACATGATTTCCACTTTACAGTACTACTTTTTATTCCTTACAGTATTTTTTTTTTTTTTTCTTACAATTTCCTGCTTGCCAAATTTTATTCCTAGTGAACAGACAGTGCAAGGTTATAACACATTCCACACATTTAGACCAGCTACTACACAGACATGAACTAAAGGTGGAGGTGTCCCGATTTACATAAAAAATAAATATACTTCAAGGCTAGTCAAACAGGAGAATGCACTTGAGCTTCTCCATGTTCAGATCAAAGGCAAAATCCAATACCACTTCCTTGCAAGTTTATAGGTCCCCTTCTATGACCCAGGAAACCCATATCATATATTTAAACTTACTGAAAACACTCACCATCCAACCCATTACCATACTCATGGAGAACCTTAATTACCCCACTATTAACTGTGAATCGTGTAAGACACCAAACATACAGGCACAGAGATTTCTGAATTTTGTAAATAAACTCTCTAGAACAGATTGTCAATGCACCCAACAAGGGATGCAACCATACTGGACCTGGTCCTCACTAATATGAGAGAGTGCTGCATACCCCTCTAGTGTAATGCCTTCTCTGGTAAGGTCAGATCACAAATGGTCTCTTTTGAAGTAAACTAAAACCTGGAACGCCAGCTAGCCTGGAATATTCAGGAACTATTGTAAGGCTAACTTACTACTTTTAAGTGATACCTTGGCAAAATTTCAGGCTCCCATAAACCCTGAAAATACTGCTGCCTACACAGAACTGTGCAGAGAAACCCTATACAAGCATGTTAATAACTACGTAGAGGCATCTGTACCCACCAGGAAGAAGTACAGAACTAACTCAAAAAGAAAACCAACCTGGTGGAATCACATTACCAATAGGTTGTATAACAGAAGGAAAAAAAAAACATGGCAAAAATTAGGGAGTGCAGCACCCAGCAGGATAAAAGCAGTCTCATTAAACTAAAACACAGAGGACAAAAAGTCCACCAAAGTCAAATTTGAGGTAAATTTGGCCTCACAGGTTAAAGGCATTCTTTAGCCATGTCCGCAACCTCAAAAGGCAATGCACAATTGCGTGCAGAGCTCATTATAAATGGAGCCACCTATACTGAGCCAGAAGGTAAAGCAAACCTACTGGCCAACAAAATTCAGTTCCAGTTTACCCCTCTCTTCCCATCAAGCTTCCCTCAGGAAATACCATCAAATATAGCTCCCCCCTGCTATCACTACGGAACATGTCCTTAATGCTCTAAGGGCAGAACACTGCAATAATCCCAAGATGCCTTCTAAATAGCATGAAACATGATCTGTCAGGCCCTCAGAACTGCTATTTAACTGTAACCTCCAGACAGGCTTCATGGCTCAAACGGAGAACAGTGAATCAATTATAAAGCATGCACGGAAGCAACTGCACGGCTCAGTAGGTAATCCAACAAAACAAAAAGAAAGGAGCCAGCAGAACATGACCCAATATAAAAAACTTTTATTGGTAATATACCATATCAAAATATAGCAAGAGTATTGCACAAACCGGTTTCGGCTGTTAAACTAGACACAGCCTTCCTCAGTGTGAAACAAGCAAATTCAAAGTTGAAATTAAATACACTGCAAAGAGACATGATTGGATAAACCTAAAGCTTGTCATTTAGACCTGGTGGAAATAAACCACCTAACTTAATTATCCATTTTTTCTCTTTAGAATTTAATAGAGAATGCCAACCTGTTTTATTCACTTTTTTACCATGAATAATGTCAATAATAGTAAAGTTAAAACTAGCTGTAGGATGTGTTTGCTGATGTTTGTATAAAGCATTGTGTATTCTGCCTTTTTTAATATTACTTATGTGCTCCGAGATCCTTAGTCTTAATGGTCTAGATGTTTGACCAATATAGAATGTGCCACATGTGCATGTGGCTAAATAAACTACCCAATCGATGCTACAATTAGCAAAGAATTTGATATTATATACAATGGCAGAATTTCTACTAGTAAATTCTTTTGTTTTGGAAACTTTGTTGCAGTTAGTGCAATGTCCACAAGGATAACAACCAACAGGTATGCTGCCAGTGAGAGTGGTTTGTATTGGTTCTGGGAGACTATGGTCATGCACATGTTTATAATGATTAAAGTGACTACCCAGATTCCTGCCTTTCCTAAAGGAAAAAAGGCAACGGTCAGGAACAATATTAGACAAATCATTGTCATAGAGTAGTAAATTCCAATGTCTATTGACACTCTGAATAAGACTATCCGAATTCCTGCCATAGGTAGTAGTAAATCTGATGGGTTGATGGGTAGATTTTTCAACAGTTTTATATGCTAGTAAATCATCCCTATTCATATGGTTAACTTTATTGATAGCATCGAAAACATGCCCCATTTTGTATCCCCTGGACCTAAAGCGTCTGGTTAAATCCCTGCTTTCTGCTTGAAAGGAAGACTCATCAGAACAGATGCGTTTCGTCCTTATGAACTGAGATTTTGGAATGTTCTTAGCAATATGTGGGGGATGAAAACTGGAGGCATGTAATATAGTGTTATATTCTGGATGTTTCCTATGAACTAGAGTCCCCAAAGTATGGTCTGATAATCTGTTGACAGATACATCAAGGAAAGTAATATGATTATAATCATAATGCAAGGTAAACTCCAAACCCCATTTGTTGTTGTTAAGATATGTTAAGAAATCAAACAAGCCTGCAAGTTCCCCCTTCCATACAGCCCAGCAATCATCGAGATAACGTCTCCAAATATCAAGTTGTTCCAAATAGATGTTATTATTGCTGTTGTAGATAAGATCATTCTCGACATAGGCCATAAAAAGGTCAGCATAAATGGGTGCAAAAGAGGAACCCATGGCAGTGCCTTTGGTCTGCCAGTAACATATGTCCTGATAGAAGAAGGCATTGTTGGTTAATACATATGATACCATATCCAACAGAAATTCATTATAGTCAGGGGAATACAAACCAGAGCTATTAAGCCAAAAGGCCAGGGCCTCTAAACCACCAGAATGGGGAATATTAGTGTACAGTGCACTTACATCAAAAGTACACATACGCCAATCCGGCTCAAGTTGTGTGTCAGAAATGATTTGTAAAAAGTTAGTTGTATCACGTAGTCTTGAGCGGATGGAAGAAAGGAGAGGCTTCAATTTGCTAGTCAAAAAAAGAGATAAAGGCTCTGTGATGTATCCCCTGCCTGAGACGATGGGTCTACCCGGTGGATGTCTGGGGTCCTTGTGAACCTTTGGCAAAAAATAAATATACTGATTCAAAGGGTCCCGAACCAAAAGTTGGTGCATGGTGTCATTATCAATTATGGAAGTGTCCTTAGCATGGGACAAAAATTCTTCAATTTCCTTTTGAAATTTAGGTGTAGGATTAATGACCATCCTTGCAAAATATTTTTCATCAGATAATTGTCTCATAGCTTCCTGATTATAATATTGCCAATCAAGGACCACAACAGCACCACCTTTGTCCGCTGAAATAATCACAATGTCATGATTGTTTTGTAAATCAATGATTGACTTTTGTTCAGATGTAGAGATATTATTATTTTTAATAGTGAATACTGACCTGGCATAATGCAAATCTTTGAGATTATTATTCTGAAACTGTAGGACAACAGGATGCATGGGTGGAGTAAATTGTGATTTGTGGTAAATAAATTTATCTGAAAACCCAAAATCATTATTAGTGTACCCAAAAAACATTCTTAAATTAAGCAATCTACAAAAGGAAACATCTTGTGCAAAGGAGTCTTCGGCAACAAAAAAAACGGGAACAAATGTTAACCCTTTATTCAAAATAGTGACTTCAGATGGTGACAAAACATGACTAGAAAGGTTTAAAACATTGTTGTTAGGAGAAGAATCTAATCCTTCATCGCTAGTTGTAGTAATCCTTGTATACCACTTGTAACCTTTGTGCTTCCTGTCCCCTCTTTTGTATTTATTCCTAAAGGGACCCCTGGTGAAGCCCATTTGGGTAGGGGTGACCCTGATGCGGTCTGTAGTTCACTCTCAAGACCAGATGATGGCTCATCCGTAGAAGAGCCAGTGTCAGAAATATAGTTCTTCAATATAGATTTAGGTCTTTTTCTCTTGGAGGGACGACTATGCTGTACATTAAATTTAACATGTTTGGTAGAACTAAAAGGATTGTTACCCTGATAATCGGCCAAGTCCCTATTAAACTTTTGGATTTTCTTAGCCTTAAGTTGGGTTTCCGGATTATTCATATCAGAAACTACCTTATTAAGTTGTTTAGAAAAAAAGCTTTCATTCTCAAAAGGTTTAAGGTCATTAGCCAGACCTAAAACAGTATTGACCTCCTTGTCAATGACACGCTCATAAAATTTATTTAGAGCCTTAACAAAAGACATGCTGGCTTGGTTTTGAATACCAGCCCATTCCTGTGATAGGTCTTCATCAATTTCTGCCACTAGGGGCTGAATCCTAACTCTTAACCCTCGTGGGGTAATGTCTTTAGCAATATATGCTTTGAATAATTTTGCATGCCAAATAGTAGATCTTAATGATCTAAGGTGTTTGTGTAATTTATCAAATGCCAAATTACAAGTGGTTTCAGAACCCATAGGAACATCCAGATTCTGATCATTAATATTGGATCCCAGTCCAAAAACTCTTAGGTCTTCCCTATCAGAGGATAGACCCGAAACCAAACTGAGGAGATCCATAGGACTAAATGGAATGGGACTTGGTAAGGATAGACAATAATAGCTCAAAGGCTACGTCACAAAAAAGACAATAATGGACCCAAAATAGATGGACCACGTCTCACAAATAGAAATAATTCAAATTGTACAGTATTGAGAATAAACAAGTAATAATCAATCTAAACAACAATGGTTGAAAAAAGACTTGAGATATCTAGAAACCCAAAATAGTATCCACAATATATGGTGGATCAAAAATGTAAATAGAAAAACGGAGGATGACCAGGGGAGCAAACAAAGGGGTCCCTCAAATGAGAAAAAGACCAAATGAGGATACTGCACTAAATAAAACACTGGATAATATTATAACATCAGTGTCATTAGGAAAGGTCACATATTATAAGATGTGATATACAAGTATTGTAAACACAATAGGTGCATACCCAATATATATTAGTGGTAAAAAGCATAAACAAAATATAACAACAATGGTCACAATATCAAAGCTGAACCAAATGTAATAAGAATTCCCTTATTGTTGCAATTGCCTCAAAATGTTGCATGAAACAGACCCGTATATATGCCAAATATGCTGGTATAAAATGTTAAATTGTTGGAATAGTAAGGCCAATACAAGAAATTAAATAGATGGACAATGTACAGAATTTGTGTTAATCTTATAAATCAGAAACCCTGTCAGTAAAGTTCAAAACTTGTTATAAATGTCAGAACGTTCTAAGTAGACTATATCTATGATTCATATAATATTATTAATGATGGTAACAAAATCTAAATGATCATAAAAAGTCATGTAGCTGATATTCATCAGCAAGTAAGAAAGATCTGTACTACACCTATGTGCAGATATAATGTATATATTTTTAAGAACTAGCTAACAAAAGGAAAAATGGGCCAAAAGCTGACAATGGCAATATAGAATTAAATAATCAATACAATATTCAATATGCAAATTCAAATTGTCCATCAAAAAGATCGAAAGAAAGCAAACAAGCCGTTTAGAACAATGCGCTCAATGAAACCAACATTGTAGTCTCAAAAAAGATAGCAAAGTCAGTAATTTGAGCACATAAAAAAGTTAGTTCAAAGTCATAACACGATGACTGCGATAATCCAAATGTATCCCTCATTCATTGAATAAACCCAAAAGTTATAAATCCAATGAAAGATATGTGAACGAGTAGTTCCATCAAAATACAAGGGTGTAACAGTCAACAGTCGATCTTTTTGATGGACAATTTGAATTTGATTAATTAACACAAATTCTGTACATTGTCCATCTATTTAATTTCTTGTATTGGCCTTACTATTCCAACAATTTAACATTTTATACCAGCATATTTGCCATATATATGGGTCTGTTTCATGCAACATTTTGAGGCAATTGCAACAATAAGGGAATTCTTATTACATTTGGTTCAGCTTTGATATTGTGACCATTGTTATATTTTGTTTATGCTTTTTACCACTAATATCTATTGGGTATGCACCTATTGTGTTTACAATACTTGTATATCACATCTTATAATATGTGACCTTTCCTAATGACACTGATGTTATAATATTATCCAGTGTTTTATTTAGTGCAGTATCCTCATTTGGTCTTTTTCTCATTTGAGGGACCCCTTTGTTGTTTGCTCCCCTGGTCATCTGGTCAACCTCCGTTTTTCTATTTACATTTTTGATCCACCATATATTGTGGATACTATTTTGGGTTTCTAGATATCTCAAGTCTTTTTTCTACCATTGTTGTTTAGATTGATTATTACTTGTTTATTCTCAATACTGTACAATTTGAATTATTTCTATTTGTGAGACGTGGTCCATCTATTTTGGGTCCATTATTATCTTTTTTGTGACGTAGCCTTTGAGCTATTATTGTCTATCCTTACCAAGTCCCATTCCATTTAGTCCTATGGATCTCCTCAGTTTGGTTTCGGGTCTATCCTCTGATAGGGAAGACCTAAGAGTTTTTGGACTGGGATCCAATATTAATGATCAGAATCTGGATGTTCCTATGGGTTCTGTAATTTGGCATTTGATAAATTACACAAACACCTTAGATCATTAAGATCTACTATTTGGCATGCGAAATTATTCAAAGCATATATTGCTAAAGACATTACCCCACAAGGGTTAAGAGTTAGGATTCAGCCCCTAGTGGCAGAAATTGATGAAGACCTATCACAGGAATGGGCTGGTATTCAACACCAAGCCAGCATGTCTTTTGTTAAGGCTCTAAATAAATTTTATGAGCGTGTCATTGACAAGGAAGTCAATACTGTTTTAGGTCTGGCTAATGACCTTAAACCTTTTGAGAATGAAAGCTTTTTTTCTAAACAACTTAATAAGGTAGTTTCTGATATGAATAATCTGGAAACCCAACTTAAGGCTAAGAAAATCCAAAAGTTTAATAGGGACTTGGCCGATTATCAGGGTAGCAATCCTTTTAGTTCTACCAAATATGTTAAATTTAATGTACAGCATAGTCGTCCCTCCAAGAGAAAAAGACCTAAATCTATATTGAAGAACTATATTTCTGACACTGGCTCTTCTACGGATGAGCCATCATCTGGTCTTGAGAGTGAACTACAGACCGCATCAGGGTCACCCCTACCCAAACGAGCTTCACCAGGGGTCCCTTTAGGAATAAATACAAAAGAGGGGGCAGGAAGCACAAAGGTTACAAGCGGTATACAAGGATTACTACAACTAGCGATGAAGGATTAGATTCTTCTCCTAACAACAATGTTTTAAACCTTTCTAGTCATGTTTTGTCACCATCTGAAGTCACTATTTTGACTAAAGGGTTAACATTTGTTCCCGTTTTTTTTTGTTGCCGAAGACTCCTTTGCACAAGATGTTGTTTCCTTTTGTAGATTGCTTAATTTAAGAATGTTTTTTGGATACACTAATAATGATTTTGGGTTTTCAGATAAATTTATTTACCACAAATCACAATTTACTCCACCCATGCATCCTGTTGTCCTACAGTTTCAGAATAATATTCTCAAAGATTTGCATTATGCCAGGTCAGTATTCACTATTAAAAATAATATCTCTACATCTCAACAAAAGTCAATCATTGATTTACAAAACAATCATGACATTGTGATTATTTCAGCGGACAAAGGTGGTGCTGTTGTGGTCCTTGATTGGCAATATTATAATCAGGAAGCTATGAGACAATTATCTGATGAAAAATATTATGCAAGGATGGTCATTAATCCTACACCTAAATTTCAAAAGGAAATGGAAGAATTTTTGTCCCATGCTAAGGACGCTTCCATAATTGATGACACCATGCACCAACTTTTGGTTCGGGACCCTTTGAATCAGTATATTTATTTTTTGCCAAAGGTTCACAAGGACCCCAGACATCCACCGGGTAGACCCATCGTCTCAGGCAGGGGATACATCACACAGCCTTTATCTCTTTTTTTGACTAGCAAATTGAAGCCTCTCCTTTCTTCCATCCGCTCAAGACTACGTGATACAACTAACCTTTTACAAATCATTTCTGACACACAACTTGAGCCGGACTGGCGTATGTGTACTTTTGATGTAAGTGCACTGTACACTAATATTCCCCATTCTGGTGGTTTAGAGGCCCTGGCCTTTTGGCTTAATAGCTCTGGTTTGTATTCCCCTGACTATAATGAATTTCTGTTGGATATGGCATCATATGTATTAACCAACAATGTCTTCTTCTATCAGGACATATGTTACTGGCAGACCAAAGGAACTGCCATGGGTTCCTCTTTTGCACCCATTTATGCGGACCTTTTTATGGCCTATGTCGAGAACGATCTTATATACAACAGCAATAATAACATCTATTTGGAACAACTTGATATTTGGAGACGTTATCTCGATGATTGCTGGGCTGTATGGAAGGGGGAACTTGCAGGCTTGTTTGATTTCTTAACATAGCTTAACAACAACAAATGGGGTTTGGAATTTACCTTGCATTATGATTATAATCATATTACTTTCCTTGATGTATCTGTCAATAGATTATCAGACCATACTTTGGGGACTCTAGTTCATAGGAAACATCCAGAATATAACACTATATTACATGCCTCCAGTTTTCATCCCCCACATATTGCTAAGAACATTCCAAAATCTCAATTCATAAGGACGAAACGCATCTGTTCTGACGAGTCTTCCTTTCAAGCAGAAAGCAGGGATTTAACCAGACGCTTTAGGTCCAGGGGATACAAAATGGGGCATGTTTTCGATGCTATCAATAAAGTTAACCATATGAATAGGGATGATTTACTAGCATATAAAACTGTTGAAAAATCTACCCATCAACCCATCAGATTTACTACTACCTATGGCAGGAATTTGGATAGTCTTATTCAGAGTGTCAATAGACATTGGAATTTACTACTCTATGACAATGATTTGTCTAATATTGTTCCTGACCGTTGCCTTTTTTCCTTTAGGAAAGGCAGGAATCTGGGTAGTCACTTTAATCATTATAAACATGTGCATGACCATAGTCTCCCAGAACCAATACAAACCACTCTCACTGGCAGCATACCTGTTGGTTGTTATCCTTGTGGACATTGCACTAACTGCAACAAAGTTTCCAAAACAAAAGAATTTACTAGTAGAAATTCTGCCATTGTATATAATATCAAATTCTTTGCTAATTGTAGCTCCGATTGGGTAGTTTATTTAGCCACATGCACATGTGGCGCATTCTATATTGGTCAAACATCTAGACCATTAAGACTAAGGATCTCGGAGCACATAAGTAATATTAAAAAAGGCAGAATGCACAATGCTTTATACAAACATCAGCAAACACATCCTACAGCTAGTTTTAACTTTACTATTATTGACATTATTCATGGTAAAAAAGTGAATAAAACAGGTTGGCATTCTCTATTAAATTCTAAAGAGAAAAAATGGATAATTAAGTTAGGTGGTTTATTTCCACCAGGTCTAAATGACAAGCTTTAGGTTTATCCAATCATGTCTCTTTGCAGTGTATTTAATTTCAGCTTTGAATTTGCTTGTTTCACACTGAGGAAGGCTGTGTCTAGTTTACCAGCCGAAACCGGTTTGTGCAATACCCTTGCTATATTTTGATATGGTATATTACCAATAAAAGTTTTTTTATATTGGGTCATGTTCTGCTGGCTCCTTTCTTTTTGTTTTGTCAAATGGAGAACAGCAACAGTCTTCCCTCTGCACAAAGGTGTGCCATCTACAGACCCGCAAGTCTAACTAGTCTCATATGCAAAGCCATGGAAAGAATTATCATGGACATGATCAACAATAACAAAAAACCTCCAAACACTAGAGCCAACCCAATTTGGTTTCATCAAGGGCAGGTCATGCCTACTCAACCTGGTGGACTTCTGTGATAAGGTCACCAAAGCAATGGATTAGGGCAAAATGGCTCACACTGCATACCTTGACCTGGCCAAGGCATTTGACAAAATCCCCACACAGGCAATCATTTGTTGAGCATGAAGCATCCTTCTTGCTTTCCTGTCTAATTTATCCAACATGTTCTGGGGCCAGTTAATCATTGCAAAACTGTATGTTAGGACAGGAAGAGGAAACTGGTTTATAGCTTGAATTTTGTTCCTAGATGTCAACTCTGTTTTCAGGATTAATTTAAGTCTTCTGAAATATTCCTTACTAAGTGTTATTCGCATTTGTTCATCCTTCATCAAATTCCCAAATATTTATACACTCCCGCTTGCTCAAGTTCTTTTGCTCAAGTTCTTTTATATCACATTCTTGACCAAAACTGATTTTTTTCTTGGTGCTGCAGATATCCTGCTTTAAAGGTTACTTTTGCACATTTATCAGGACCAAATGACATTGTTATATCGACTGAAAATGTTTTGACTACTTGCAGTCGTGCTTTCAGTTCCTCATCCGATGAGCTGTACAGTTTTAAATCATTGTTAGTCTCCTTAAGGATCTGCACTCAAAATCTCATTCTCTCCTTATTGCTTGAATTTCCTCCTTTCATAATCATCCCTTTTCTCTGATTTATAGATTTCTGCTGGTGTTGACCCTTGCCCTTTCCCCTCCCAAATAAAATCCTTCAACTCATTATTAAATACTGTCCAAAACTTTGCCTCTGGTTGATAAAAATGCATATAAAACTAAAGGGACTAAAAAACATTTCCACTGCTTGCATCTTGCTATCCATATACAAGAGCTTCCAATTTCTGTTTTTGTATTACCTTTTGTTTAGTCTCCTCCCACATATCCTTAGCTGCCTCAAGAGAATCCTTTTCAACTCATACTCCTAAATACTTCATTTTATCACGTCTCCATAAATATGGGTCTTGCTAAATCATTTCATGTGTAGGTACATAGTTTACAGCTACAGCCTCTGTTTTGTCTCCATTCTTTTTATATCCTGAGTAAACATGAAACTGTCTCAGAATGTTCTACAACACAGAGGTCTTTCTCTGGTTTCATAAGGTACAAAATAATACTGTCTGCAAAATAAAGCCAACTTTTCTTGATTACCAAACCAATTATATCCTTGAATTTTTGAGTCCCTTGTTTTCTTTGCCAGCAGCTCTAAATATATTGCAAATAAGGGGAAAGAGGACACCCCTGCCTGGTTTCTCTCTTCAGACAACTTATCAGAGAGGAACCACCCCACTTAAATTTTTGCCGCAGATCCCTCATATATCTTCCTAATTAATCTCATTATTGCATCAGGGAATGCAAATGTTTAAATTTCCCAACTGATAAAATCCCTGGTTACTCTGACAAATGCTTTTCCTGGATCAAGACCCACCAACAGAGTTACTTCCTTACATTCTGCTTCCCTCTGAATCATCATTGTCCTATTAATGCTGTCAAATGTTTGCCTCCCCTCCACCAAACCACTCTGATCCATATCTTCCAATTTTGACAACACCTTTGCCAGATTTTTAGCTATTATAGACACTTTATAAACATGATTTAGGACTGAAATGGGCTTATATGAAGCTGGGTCTAGTGAGTTTTTATTTTATCTCATTCTATCTTAGCTGTTAATTGTTGAACCTCTTATACCACTAACCTTGGTATACCCAAGTTTTATATCTCCATCTGTGCTTTTTCTTGATTTCCACATTCATCTGCTTTATACAAATTTTCATAAAGTTTCCAAAACACCTCTAATACTTATACAGGATCTCTTCTTATTTCTCTTGTTACAGGCACCCTACATTTAGCAACAACCCTTTCTATTCTCTGTGGCCCAACTCTTTGTGCTAAATGTTTTCATGCTCTGTAGTTATCAAAAAACAATTGCTTATATAAGCAATCTTTCTAAACTCACACATATTATACAGATACTCCCTTATTTTCTCTATAGTACTCTGTATTTGCGCCTCTTGTTGTTCGGAGATCCCGCTTTATTCTGCAATACTTGTCACCCCCTCTAATTAATTGTTACTTAATCATCTGTTTTTCTTTTATTTTTACATTATTTTTAAAATTCACTTTCACGTTATGCCAATGACTAGCTATAACTTCTGAAAAAAGCTATACCTTCCCTAATGATGCTAATCTCCACTACCCCTTCCTTAAATTCCTCTTTTTTAACAGGTAGGTGGGGAAGCGCCAGTGCTTCATTTGTATTCATTAACCTGCATTTTTACCTTGGTTGTTATTGGTCATGATCTGAAACAGTTATTGGAGATGTGTCAAAACTTTCAACTAAATGCATATGTTCCTGTGCAATATAATTTCTATCTAGCCCATTTATTGTACGTTGGAGAATACTACCACCACCAGATTCACATCTTCCATACCAAATATTTCCATACATTTCTTCAGAAGTCTACCTCCTTATATTTTCCCTACTAGGTCCTTCAGATACATCCTCACTGTTGCAAATCAATTTTCAGTTCTCACTAATTAGTAATATTCCCTGATGAAAGCAGATTTCCCGCAAAATTTTCTAAAGTGCCATAATAGCAGTTTTAGGTAGAATATAAATTACATGCCAGCATAATCTTCCTCCCTTGCCAGCAGCCCCTCACTCCCACAAATATACTTTTTCCTCTCTTCTATCACTATTGGAGATCCTCTAGCAATTAGTACAAGTACTCCCCTCTTTTCCTTTATCCCTGATACTCTGCTGAATACCCCTTCCTGAAATCCTTTCTTTATCAAATTCACATGCTCATTTCTTTCCAAGTTTCTCTCCTGTAGCACTGCTATTTGCATTCTTTAAATAATTCAATATGCTTTCCTGTGGGGCCATTCATGTTTCAAAATAATGTGTTTAGTGTAGCCATTATGATAAGAAATTATTCCTACCCATTATATATGACAAGTTTTAGAATTTCTATTTCCAACTTTTGTGTTACATGCACCAACTAATTTTTGGAAGTTTGACCTTTTATACAGTTGTTTCTTGTCATCTCCGTTTGAACCTATGTCACATTTTACAAGACTTTTTGTTTTAAAGAAAACCCTCAAAAATAAAAATACCCCCATGAACTATTACCTAAAACACAGAACTATGTAAATCTTCAAATAATGAAGTTTAGCCCCCCCTGATAGCAACTGTCCCAAACTGACCACTGCACACACAGAAAAAGCCTAAATTAAAATTATCCATCCTAAAACAGCAGAAGAAATGATCAACAGCACAGCAGACATGAAAATAAACACATTTCTTCAGATTTTGCAGTACACAAATTTTGCATCAATGCAGATGAACTTCACAGATAAAAGGAAACAAAACGCAAAAAAAATTAAAATGATTAGGATTAAGCTGTCTCAAAAAAAGAATGATGAAAGAACACAAAACCTCATACTATAAGTTTAATCCTTTGAAGTAATAAAAGCATGTAAAATTGTTTACCTTCTAAAATGTTAGAGATTTGTGCCAGACTGAAAAAAAAAATGGTTATCCCATATGTACTAGCTATAAATCTTAAAGCTAAAGATTCAATGCCAGATTCCATTTCTGTTGCACATTTAAATATACCAAACCACAAACTGCAGACACATTTGATGACTACTAACAAAATGTAATGAAAGCCTTGTAACCATTTCTGAGGAGGAAAACCAACTCTACTTAAACATGAACTGGAAGAACTTATTAAAAAAATGCAAGTACAGACATGTCTTACCATTGTCTTTTTGTTGCACGTGTGTGACAGGTTGGAAGGACATACATGCCACAGAATAAGCTTCCATTGCCACAGCAGTCTTTGTAATCTGCCTCTTCAAAGATTCAGGCAATCCACTTTTCAGAAATTCTCGCCTGGCCTTGAACTGTTCATCATCACAGGAGTTCTCTGACCCATCTTGGCTTAAATAAAACAACATTCTTAATTTTATTGCTTTTATGATCGAGTTTTGAAATGGAAAGGCACATAATTCCAGCTGTGACCCAAACAATGGAACACACTGAAGAGATACAAGAAAATATTTACAGTACTTGACCCTAGAACATTACTGGATCAGTCCATGTAAGTGACAGCGCAGTGCAAGCCAGCATAATTCTTATTTGTCTAAGCATGTACAAACTTAAATCAACCATCTTTTTATACACAGAGAAGCAAAAGCAGACATGTCTAGCCAGTTCCACAGTATGGAACAATAAAGCCCGCACTATGACTCAGATGCCCTGGGATTAAATTACATGCCAGGCAACAGAAAAGTTGGCAGAAGGAGAGTAATAATAAGGCTGTGCCTTCTCACTTCCCTCAGGAAGAAGTGCTTGGCATGATTACCTGGTAATACACACTTCATTTCCAGAATCACTGAAGAAGACTAGGGATTATAAAGATGTACATGCAGTAAGGGGAAGGGCCTTAGGAGGGTCACAACTAGAAAAATGGGTGACACCCTTCAAAAAGGCCCACTGAATGATTGCCATCTAGCATCTATGGACATAAGCAGCATAACATCAGGACTTGATAGAAACTTGATATTTATATAGAGGATAGTCCCACTCCCAATGTTCGACTTCTACACAGAGCGGAACAATTAGGCTACAGGGCTCAGACCACTTGCTGGATAAACAGGTCTATGTAGCATCTGCAGCGCAAATAGATTAATTCATAAAGTTGTTTTATCCATATCTCTACATTTTCTCCTGGCTCATCACTTTGAAAAAAGCTTAAACATTTAAGATAGAATTAATACCTAGAGCAGTGTAATAAAGTGTAAAAAGCAGGTTATACATTTCCAAAGAAAATGTGTAGTAATATTAATTTGAATACAAGAAAAAAAGCACAGTGATAAAAAAATATGGGATAAAGGGGAGGAAAATTAAGAAAAAATAGTGATTACATGGTAAGAACAGAAAAAGCACGCATCTGTACAGAAACAAAACAGTAAAGGCTAGTAAAATATAGGTAGGAAAAATGCATCTCATACCATAAAATCATTAGGGACGAATTTGTAAAGCCACAACAATACTGAAGAAACTTTGCTACACTAGATAACTATAGCTGTAGTGAGAGGAAGAAAGAAAATAAATCAAAGAAAGGTTAGCAAACAAAGGTGCTACCTAGTGTACTTATATTTTACATTTTGCCCTACAACTGTTTCCTGTTAATGTGCAGTCTTCCTCCCCATCATTTCTCTAACTGCTAAACTAGGAAGAAGGCATATGACAACAAAAACAACTCTCTTTCTCTGTGGTGCATCAACAAGAGAGTACCATCTCTGATATCTGATGTAGGTACCTCATGCAAAACAGTTACCAGCATGAAACCTATCACTATTGTCGAAAATGGAAGACCATAAGACTTTATTTTGCTCAAAACTGCAACTTAGCATTAAATCACTACAATTTACCTTCCACAGCCTATCCAGGTCTTACTTTCCTGCCAAGCTTATTTCAAGCCAAGCCCATGTGTGCTCAAATCTTCCGATAGTTTATGCGCTACACCTTACTTATTTTACTTCGAATCAGTTTTAAGCTGCAAATGTTATTCCTCCTAGAATGCACTTTCACATACCTTCCAAATTTAACTCCTGCCAACAAAGGATTGTCCATTGCTCATCCAATTTTCTCTTCTGCAACATGAATAAAATGATAGTCCTGTAACACAAAGAGCTTTAAAGACTCTACAGCTGTATTGCCAATTTTGAATGCTCTCTCTCAAAGTCATATACAGTGTACAAGGTACCAGTAATATGAACAAAACAGCCCCCCATACTTTGCAAGCCATTATGATAAGAAATTATTCCTACCCATTATATATGACAAGTTTTAGAATTTCTATTTCCAACTTTTGTGTTACATGCACCAACTAATTTTTGGAAGTTTGACCTTTTATACAGTTGTTTCTTGTCATCTCCGTTTGAACCTATGTCACATTTTACAAGACTTTTTGTTTTAAAGAAAACCCTCAAAAATAAAAATACCCCATGAACTATTACCTAAAACACAGAACTATGTAAATCTTCAAATAATGAAGTTTAGCCCCCCCTGATAGCAACTGTCCCAAACTGACCACTGCACACACAGAAAAAGCCTAAATTAAAATTATCCATCCTAAAACAGCAGAAGAAATGATCAACAGCACAGCAGACATGAAAATAAACACATTTCTTCAGATTTTGCAGTACACAAATTTTGCATCAATGCAGATGAACTTCACAGATAAAAGGAAACAAAAGCAAAAAAATTAAAATGATTAGGATTAAGCTGTCTCAAAAAAAGAATGATGAAAGAACACAAAACCTCATACTATAAGTTTAATCCTTTGAAGTAATAAAAGCATGTAAAATTGTTTACCTTCTAAAATGTTAGAGATTTGTGCCAGACTGAAAAAAAAAATGGTTATCCCATATGTACTAGCTATAAATCTTAAAGCTAAAGATTCAATGCCAGATTCCATTTCTGTTGCACATTTAAATATACCAAACCACAAACTGCAGACACATTTGATGACTACTAACAAAATGTAATGAAAGCCTTGTAACCATTTCTGAGGAGGAAAACCAACTCTACTTAAACATGAACTGGAAGAACTTATTAAAAAAATGCAAGTACAGACATGTCTTACCATTGTCTTTTTGTTGCACGTGTGTGACAGGTTGGAAGGACATACATGCCACAGAATAAGCTTCCATTGCCACAGCAGTCTTTGTAATCTGCCTCTTCAAAGATTCAGGCAATCCACTTTTCAGAAATTCTCGCCTGGCCTTGAACTGTTCATCATCACAGGAGTTCTCTGACCCATCTTGGCTTAAATAAAAACAACATTCTTAATTTTATTGCTTTTATGATCGAGTTTTGAAATGGAAAGGCACATAATTCCAGCTGTGACCCAAACAATGGAACACACTGAAGAGATACAAGAAAATATTTACAGTACTTGACCCTAGAACATTACTGGATCAGTCCATGTAAGTGACAGCGCAGTGCAAGCCAGCATAATTCTTATTTGTCTAAGCATGTACAAACTTAAATCAACCATCTTTTTATACACAGAGAAGCAAAAGCAGACATGTCTAGCCAGTTCCACAGTATGGAACAATAAAGCCCGCACTATGACTCAGATGCCCTGGGATTAAATTACATGCCAGGCAACAGAAAAGTTGGCAGAAGGAGAGTAATAATAAGGCTGTGCCTTCTCACTTCCCTCAGGAAGAAGTGCTTGGCATGATTACCTGGTAATACACACTTCATTTCCAGAATCACTGAAGAAGACTAGGGATTATAAAGATGTACATGCAGTAAGGGGAAGGGCCTTAGGAGGGTCACAACTAGAAAAATGGGTGACACCCTTCAAAAAGGCCCACTGAATGATTGCCATCTAGCATCTATGGACATAAGCAGCATAACATCAGGACTTGATAGAAACTTGATATTTATATAGAGGATAGTCCCACTCCCAATGTTCGACTTCTACACAGAGCGGAACAATTAGGCTACAGGGCTCAGACCACTTGCTGGATAAACAGGTCTATGTAGCATCTGCAGCGCAAATAGATTAATTCATAAAGTTGTTTTATCCATATCTCTACATTTTCTCCTGGCTCATCACTTTGAAAAAAGCTTAAACATTTAAGATAGAATTAATACCTAGAGCAGTGTAATAAAGTGTAAAAAGCAGGTTATACATTTCCAAAGAAAATGTGTAGTAATATTAATTTGAATACAAGAAAAAAAGCACAGTGATAAAAAAATATGGGATAAAGGGGAGGAAAATTAAGAAAAAATAGTGATTACATGGTAAGAACAGAAAAAGCACGCATCTGTACAGAAACAAAACAGTAAAGGCTAGTAAAATATAGGTAGGAAAAATGCATCTCATACCATAAAATCATTAGGGACGAATTTGTAAAGCCACAACAATACTGAAGAAACTTTGCTACACTAGATAACTATAGCTGTAGTGAGAGGAAGAAAGAAAATAAATCAAAGAAAGGTTAGCAAACAAAGGTGCTACCTAGTGTACTTATATTTTACATTTTGCCCTACAACTGTTTCCTGTTAATGTGCAGTCTTCCTCCCCATCATTTCTCTAACTGCTAAACTAGGAAGAAGGCATATGACAACAAAAACAACTCTCTTTCTCTGTGGTGCATCAACAAGAGAGTACCATCTCTGATATCTGATGTAGGTACCTCATGCAAAACAGTTACCAGCATGAAACCTATCACTATTGTCGAAAATGGAAGACCATAAGACTTTATTTTGCTCAAAACTGCAACTTAGCATTAAATCACTACAATTTACCTTCCACAGCCTATCCAGGTCTTACTTTCCTGCCAAGCTTATTTCAAGCCAAGCCCATGTGTGCTCAAATCTTCCGATAGTTTATGCGCTACACCTTACTTATTTTACTTCGAATCAGTTTTAAGCTGCAAATGTTATTCCTCCTAGAATGCACTTTCACATACCTTCCAAATTTAACTCCTGCCAACAAAGGATTGTCCATTGCTCATCCAATTTTCTCTTCTGCAACATGAATAAAATGATAGTCCTGTAACACAAAGAGCTTTAAAGACTCTACAGCTGTATTGCCAATTTTTGAATGCTCTCTCTCAAAGTCATATACAGTGTACAAGGTACCAGTAATATGAACAAAACAGTAAACCACCTCTTTCAAACTAACATACTTTTTATGAACACACACTAGCATACTGTTAACATTTTACCAATTTTATACATCACCTTCACATTTCCAAAACTGCACAATTATGCACGTTCACCTTAGAATGCAGTAGCCATAACCCTTGCCCACCCATATATGGCTAAAATCTGACTTTTCTATTTATTTTTAGTGCCATCAGTAGTCTGGCACCATGCTTGAAACTAGCTCAGCCTTATCATGACTTACTGACATACACACTGTCCCTCAACTGCTCCTGCGCAACCTATTTACTCTGAGGAATGGGTGAAAGGTGTTAGTCAACAGCACAGTCATACTGTACAGACTGGGGAATTTTCTTATTGCATGCTTAAGACGTCAGCAAACTAATGGGGAACAACCCAAGTTCTCGAGATCATACATTTTCCTCAGGAGCATAAACGGTCCAATACATAATGTAATAAGTTGGGACTGCAATCTGATTCCCAAGACACCATACCCACCCCACCACCACACCCCAAAAAAAGAAAGTCAAAACTGCTAGCCAAATGTAAGTCACTGAAACCACAGTAGAATTCCAAGCTGTCACACCAAGCTAATGAAGGCAATGCTCATATTTGCTTTTTAATATAACAGGACAAATAAAGAAACAGTAAACTGAGGAGCAAATTATAACAACGTCTCTACTGGCATATGATTTGGCATCGTATGGCCCCATGATAGCTTGCATAGTAATGTTCCTGAAGCTGTGGAAATGCAATATTTGACGCTTGCATTTCTTGCACTAGGAATGCTCAGCAACTTCTTATATACCCTTGGCTTCCTCTGGGCTGCCATCCACTCCTTGTACAAGGTGGAACAAAACTCAGTCCCACCAATTCTTTCCAGATGACCTCTATTGAAACAAATCTATAAACCAACCAAGAGAAGGGATGCATCTTGCTGCTAACATTTTTATAACTGCTGTAACTTGCTTTGAGATACTAAGAATGCAAGATTTAGCTCAGAGAGAGAAAGAGAGAGTGAGAAACACAGTCCCTAACAGACCAATGGACTCCCTAAGTAGATCTTACAACACCTTACCCTTCAGAATTGCAATTCCAAAGTAGATTCAACTCAGAAGTACTTAATAAACATGCAGACTATTAAGAAGTTAGGAGCCCCAAGTCTCATTCAGATACTCACAAAAGGACCTTAATGAGGTAGCCACTGGTACAGTGGGATGAATGTTGGTGAAACAAAGGCAACAATTCCCCTATCATAGAAAATACAACTAAACAAACACTAAATGCTGACTCTCCTACCTTCTATTCCCACATCAACGGATGCAAACATAGGCTCATTTTTCCTAAAAGTAGCTATTCTATTAATCCATCCGTCTAACCATAACCCTTTTTGCAAAATGGATCATAAAGTGTCACAATAATCATCTAGAGCCAATGCTCATAACTCCCACATTGCTAATATACTAGTACTATTAATATATTACTATCGTCCAGCTCTAGTTCATGATAACTCAATAACAGTTCCACGTGTCCCAATTAGTTGAATCCAGATCACTGAATACCACTTGTAGCGATCCCAAAAAAAAATTTCTCTACACCCCTCATGTAGGAGTAATCCTCAACTCCCAACTTAAACAGACTCCATAGTCATAAAAAAAATTAGGAAAAGGGAAATTGTCAATGCTCTCTGATTTTCCTTTTTTGCAGTATTGACTCAGTGAATCAGGATTCATTGAATCATCTATCGTACAGTCGTCAGGCTTCCCCTATAAACATCTGCAATGTAGAACAAACTGTTCATATGTGATGGAATACTCCTGGGAAAGGAAAAAAGATGAACGTATCAATTTAAATATACAGCTGATATTACCTTAGGAATGAATGACTACTCATTACAAAGCACCACCCTACAGATCTAAAATATCACAAGTGCAAGACAAAAACAAACAGCATGTAGCTACAGTAAACTTCCAACTAAGGTAATAGTCACTAAAAATTAACTTTTCCACAATTTAACTTAGAATCAAGATATTAGAAGGAATACATTCTTATATTTATACCAAATCCAGGAGTCAATTATGTATTGTTTTTTCCAGTTTGAAAATTAAGTCCAAAATACAGTCCTGTATGAAACCCAGACAAGAAAGAATCTCAGAGAAATTGTTACATGAGAAGCCATTAGACTGCAATAAGAATTTATCCAAGTGGACTAATCTCTCTCATTCCTCCCAACACTAACTCAGTATATTACTAAGCTTTGAGCAGCATATTGGCAAACTTGTGTCAGCTTGTTTTATTTATTAAGATGAAGAAAAAAATACTTCCTTAAATTAAAACAATTGTTTATGAACACAGTTTCATCAGAGTCTACATAGAAAGTTTACGATAAGCTCAAAGAAGAAAACATAACCTATAGAGTGTTACATAATAAATGTCAACTCACATTAGTCAAGTGAGAAGGATTGCTACTCTACTCTCCACTATAAAAATATCAGGAATACAATAGCCTTAGGGAAAGGTATAAACCTTCTCAGGTAAGACAGACTTCTACAGATGTCCATATAGGTTTAGCTCCCATAATGATGCTGTCAATAGTTTTAAAGTTTACTTTTTAATCATAATAACCAAACAACTTACTAGAAATCTGTCTAGTATATAACCAGAAACAGAAGTAGCAGCCACAGATCCTGTTACCAAATTTAATACTGGGCAAGTACCTGTTGCTCTAGGTTAAAAATTAATTTCAAAGGAAAAAAGTCTCACGGCCTGTTCCCTACACAGTGTGTCAAATGGATTCATAAGGGTGACCTCTCACTTTGTAGCTAGACCACTTACTGTAATAATAAATAAGATACCAAATGGAAATATGGACTACTACTGTTCAAATAAGTTAATTCACAAATGGTGGAATTAAACCAATAAATATTCTTAGTCACTTGGCTAAAATAGTAGTAAGTGTTCATATGCAGCTTTGTAAACCACATAACAAAACACAAACTACTTATACAGAATCAGCATGGATTTAGTGTGATTCATAATACCCAAATGGCACAAGGTCAGCTATTAAAAGTATATTGCAGCAAAACTGTGACAAATGTCTTCCTATAAAACAGCTGTTGTTTTAGACTCTACAAATGACTCGGACCTCAAGGACCATGGTTTGGTACTGCAGAGGATGATACTTATGTGAAGTAGCCAGTATGTGAACAGTTATCTAACTGACAGGTCACAGGTAGTAGTCTGACAACTTGCACTCTCCTCCTACTCTACCTCACACCTAATAGCACCATAAGGATTGAATCTGGGGCCTTCGCATTTTTTTTGGTGTTTACAAACTACAGATACAAATACAAATTCAAGAAAATACTACAATGTGACTGAAATTCCATCTGGTTTGGATAAAACAGAAACACACAAACAGCCTGAAAATTAGTTTTAATGCATTCAGCATCTTGTTACTAAAAAGCAAGTTACTGTTTCATGAAAAAATACATGTTCTCTGGTAAATACTCTCGAGTCAAAAAAGTTGTTCTCAAAATGCATTATGGCTCCATCAGGAAGAAATAAGCAAGAAAACAGTTGGACAGAATTTCACTCATTTTTTCCTGTTTGCCAAAATTCAATGCCCTTCTGATCCCTGAGAACACAGCAGCCTACGCTGAACTGCTCTCAAACTCTATACAATCAATGCCAATGGCCTTCACACAGGCTGCTGTACCTACCAGAAGTAAGCCAAGAAACAAACTCCCCTGGAATCATCCCAAATAAAACAGGATATACAAAAAAAAAAGAAAAAAATATGGCAAAAAAAGGAAAAGTAATTCCTTTAAAGATAAAAACTCTCATCAAATTAAATAGGCAACTAAGAGGGCTAATTAGGTCAAAGATAGCTTTGAGATTAAGACAGCTTCCCAGGTGAAAGAGAACCATAAGGCCATCTTTAGCCAAGTCAGAAACATCAAGGGCAACACCCTGCAATGTGCTGAACTGGTAGTTAATGGTGACACATTCACAGACTTGGCAATATAGTGAACCTATTAGTGGACAAATTCAGATTCAACTTTACCATCCTGTCATTTCCCCAATAGATGAGACCCAAAGATTTAGGATCAGTGAGGCCATCTTCACAGGGAGACCAGTAACCAATGAAGTCTCTCAGGGATCTGTGCTGGGCCTGCTTGTCTTTGGCATCTACTTCTCGGAGGTCAAAGCCAATGCCAAAGGCCTCTGGCTGATCGGGCTTGTAGACCATTTCAAACTGGAAGAAGTCCCCCAGACGAAAACACCCTTCAGAAAGAGCAAACAAACAAGTGCTTGCTGCCAAAGCCATGGCTTAAAAGCTCAACACTAAGAAATGCACTGCAGAACCTTCTGGGAAGTTCGCCTCCCTGGGTAGCCAAGTCATCAATAAAACACACCTAAAACTTGATTTCACTAGTCAGAGTCCTGGGAACTTAAGATAGTAACCCAGCCTTCGACCAACACGTGTCCAAGGTAGTAAGAAAATCCTTCTATGTTGCTCAACTTCTAAGGACATGGCATCTAGGTCCCGAAAGGTCATCATTCCACTATACTCAGCCCTCAACAGACTCATTCTAGAGTATAATGTCCCCTTCGTTATGTATCTGACTAGACACATGCAATAACTGGTACATCCACACAGGTTCCTTAAAAAAAGAATACAGGGAGTAAACAACGTCCTATGCTGATCACCTCAAAGCTCCGTTTCTCTACTCAGTATCATACAGAGTTCTGGGAGGTGATCTTTGTCTGGTGTACATGGCACCCCTGGACCCTATTTTGATAAACCTTTTGCACATACACAAAATTCACCAGAATAAGAGCTGTTATATCAAAACAGAGCATGTTGGACAGACAGATGTGTGCCTCAGAGAATTCCCAATCTTTGGAATAGGCTGCACATCCATGTGAAGCAGAGTTCTTCTCCAATCTTTTTTTAAAGCATAACTTGAACCAATGGATGGGTAAATCGAAATTCACCGCTGCTCTGGTAATGTCTCTGATGGACAGAGGCAGTCGGTAAATCACCCCCTATAGAATACAAAACTGTGGGTCAATCTGTGCTGCACAGCTAAGCTTACAAGGACCATGGTGGTTGTTAGCTTTGTATATGCCTGTGAAGTATCTGGAGACAATAACTGAAGCAAAATTAAATTTCGGAGATAGTGCTGAGCAACTAAGGATATCACCAAAAATAGTGAACATACCAAATCAAACCCTACATCTCACCAAGAAAAGACTAGCAGTAAACAATAAAAAAACTTAACTAACGTGACATACTTGTTTCAGACTATTTAAACAGGAACATTCTTAGCCTAAGCACAACATAGGTTCATAGGTAGGTACTAGGCTATCGGCCCAAGGGCCTAAGTAAGCCTAGCCAACAAGGTTCCCTGGCTTACGCCACCTAAAATAGTTAATTTCCTATGACCCTGTCGAGCAGATCCAAAGAAGTGATCCCCGGGGGTATTTCCTATTTCCCATCCACTCATCAAGGTTATTCTTGAAGAGTGCTAATGAGGAACTTTGCTTAACATAGATGAGTAGCTTGTTCCAGAGTATAGAAAGCCTCTGGGACAGGACTCTATCCCTCCAGCATGTCCTGTTCATTGTGGTGACAAGGTTTAGGTCCCTAGAGCATGTAGCTCTGAGAGATTGGGATTTCTTTAGATGTAGCATGTCCAACAGCTCTGGGTTTAACATAACTTTATACGTTAGGCATAGATCTCCTCGGAGTAGGTGATATGCTACAGAGTAAAGCTGGAGTTTTTTGAGACGGTCAGTGTAGGGCATCTGTTTGAGGCCAGTAATCCTCTTTGTGAGGTACTTCTATGGCCTTTCTAGCTCCTGTAGAAGTCTTGTGAGGTACATTCCAAAAGGGGCATTGTACTCTATAATGGGTCTAATGAGTGCCGAGGGGAACAATGACCTCTTTTATTCCTGGATGAGAACCCTTTTGTGGTGAGGTGTTCCACATGGAAGGATTTCCTGAGTACTGTGACGATGTGATTATCAAAGGAGAGATTACTGTTCACCTGGGTCCCAAGGTCTCTTATCACACATCTGGCGTTAAGTAGACTGCCGTTTAAGTGGTATTTCATGAGTACAGGGTTTTTAACAAAGGGGATGACAATGCACTTTTTGGCATTGAGCTTGAGGCCATGCCTCTGACACCAGGCATCTCTCTCAGTGAGGCCCTTCTGTAGGATGTCCACATCATTTAGGGGACTTTACTATGGCTCCTAGTTTGCAGTCATCTGTGAACTTCGTTAGCCAGAGGCCTTCTGTGTTATCCTGTACTTCAGAGAAGTAGATACCAAACTGGAACGATCCCAGGACCGAACCCTGTGGTACTCTACTTGTCACTGGTTTGAAGTCAGATTTAGAGTCTGAAACTTTTACAGTGTGGGTTCTGTCAGTGAGCCAACTGGCAACCCATCTAGTGACGTAGGGATTTATACCTAGTTTAGTGAGTTTAGCTATAATTCTAGAATGGGAGATGGTGTCGAAAGCCTTGGCGAGGTCAAGATAGGCTGTGTGAACCACCTTACCCTCATCTACAGCTTTGGTGACTGCCTCAAAGAAGTCGATCAGGTTCAGAAGGCATGATCTGCCTTTCACAAACCTGAACTGGGTGGGGTCCAGAGTTTGGAGGTTACCAATGTCTTTGTTTATGAGTTCCATGATGATACGTTCCATGGCCTTGCAGACCAGGCTCATCAGGCTAATAGGGCGGGAGTTTGCAGGATCAGTGGTGGCTCCCCCTTTCTGGAGAATAACAGTTGCTGTGTGCCATTCAGTGGGCATAAAGCCTGATGCGAGACTATGACTGAACATGGTGCTTAGGTGGGGAGCCAGTTTGTTCTGAAGTTCATGTAAAATGCAGCCTGGGATGCTGTCCAGTCCCATGGATACTGGTGTTTTTGGTTTTAGAGAGTGCAGCTTTTACCTGCATAGATGTGATTACAGGGACTCTGCATTCTTCCTGTACAGATATGGGCCCTTTAGGGGGTGAGAGGGGGGCAAAGTTAGCACTGAACCTATCTGACAGGATGTTGGCAATATCAGTTGGTTCTGAAATTTTCGTGCCATAGTGCTGCAACTCAGAGCAGATCTGGGTGTTGCCACTGAGATTCTTGACATAGCTATAGAATGCTTTGTGGTTGCCCTTAGAATCGGGGGCAATTTGGTTTACGTAGCTAGATTTGGAGGATCTAATAAGGGATCTCAGCTTCTTACTGAGGCTGACCAAGGAGCTCCTCCACTCATGGGATTTTACTCTCTTTTGCAACAGTTTCTTCCTTTTGTTGTAGAGTTTGTTTATGGCAGGGGAACACCAGATTGGCTTGCTTTTTTTGGAGGATAGCATCTTGGTTCTGTTTGGGATAGCACAATCCATGCACTCATGTAAGTGCTTATAGAGTGCAAGTGTAAGATCCAGCAGTCGTAACTGTATTGTCCATCTGCATTGGTGTCATGAAGTTCGCCACTTCTGTCTTAAGAAGCATGAAGCCGGCTTTGGAGAAATGGTGCTTAGGTGGTTTCCTTAATGCTGGTGGTGGTGGTGGTGGGGGGGGATGCAGATAACTAGGGTAATTTGCTTATGGTCGGATCTGACCAACAAGGAGTTGACTTTGGGTGTGGAACACCGGTCACTCATGTTGGTAATGACTAGGTCTAGGATATTGTTGCCCCTGGTGGGGGTGTGGATAAGTTGATACAGGGCATTGGAATTTATGCATTCCAGAAAGAGTTGAGCGAAGAAGATGGTACATGAGTAGTTTACCAGTTAATGGTGGGGTAGTTGAAATCGCCCATTATTAGGGTGCTTGGTTGAACCCTAATATTTTCCAGTATATCAAGAAAAAAAGAGTGGGAATCCTGGGGCATGGTGGGGGATCTGTAGTAAGCTACAATTTGGGTTGCAGATTTGTCTAGACTTAGTTGCACTTGGATAACCTTGGATGCATTATGCAATGCAACTAGCCTGGAGCTGTGGATATACCCAATAAACCTTAGAACTAGACCCCCCCTATACTGTAGAGAAGGACAAGGCTCTGTATTCGACCTTACCAGCTAATCTGTAAAACAGTTCACTGTACATATCCAGGAATGTCCAAAGGGCAGTTTCAGGTGTATCCTCCGGTCCAACCGGTGAATCTGGACATTTTGAGGCAATGTTACAATTACCTCATGTACACAGACAACCCTCTCCTCCTTCCACCAAACACTAATACATGCGAGAGATGCAAATATACAGCCAAACTGGAGGCTAAGCTCTCTCAACCCAAGACTGGACCAGGCAGTCAAGAGAAAGGAATTACTTGCATCACACCACCAGTCTCACATACACATATGAAACCAGCACTGGCAAAAACACGCACATGAATACACGAAAACCTACTCGGAAGCTCTAAATAAAAATCTACAAAAGCAACAGAGACCTCCGAAGCAGACATCCAAGCAACCTCCAACCCCCCCCCCCCAACGCAAACCACAAAACACATACTTCACAAAACCAGCGTGCCACACAATCACAGCCCTTAAGGCAAAATAACATACCCAACACACTAGTAATAGGTGACTCTATAGTCAGGCACACTAACGTCCCACTCGCTAGGCTGAACAAGGAGAGGGTTACTGTTAGCTGCCTGTCGGGTGCCAGGATCAGCCAAATAACACAAGCACTCAGGTCACCCCAGAACAAATACAAATATGACTCTCATTGTCTATGTTGGTGTGAATGACCTGAGCCGTACCTCCTCAGACTACATGAAGAGAGACATGGAGGAGCTCTCTGATCACGTAGCATAGGCCGGTATGACCCTGACCCTGAGTAGCATCCTGCCCTCACCAAGAATACCACCACGGTATAGAAAAAAAATTATCAATTTCAGCAATTGGCTAAGCTTCTGGTGTCATTCAAAGGGGATCCAGTGTCTGTCAGCCAGGGATGACATGCTAGACAAGCCACGCTGCTTCGCTAGTGACAGCTTGCACCTGTCACCCTTAGGCTTTCGAATACTGGCAAGGCTTTTGCCACCCCTATAGTGCCTTTTTTAGGCAAGGCTCAAAAGACAAACCCACCGCCGTAAATAGCACAAGTAACAAAAAACTGAATGTAATGCTACTCAATGCCAGAAGTCTAAACCTCAAAATGCACGCACTCATGGCACTCCCCACTATGGAGAAAATCGATATATGTGCAGTAACAGAAACCTGGTTTAAGGAGCCAGGGAGCACCCCAGCACTACCAGGCTAGAACTCATACCATACATTTCGGCCACAAAACCTGGACCGAAATACAAAAGGCGGGGGAGTATCCATATTCATCAAGGATACCCACACTTCCAGGTTAGTGGCACAGCACGATGCTTCAGAGATCATCCACGTGCAACTAACAACGGGCAAAACTGCTATTCAAATTATAACTGCTATTCAAATTATAGCTTGCTACAGATCACCCACCATATCCCAGGACCCCCACTCCACATTCCTGGAAACACTGGGAAACAAAGGTCCTACCAAACACCCTGATATTGGGTGATTTCAATTACCCAAACATTAACTGGGAGAACTACTCAAGTACAAACTCCCCTGCCTAACATTTCCTAGAATTTATAAACTCAAATGCCCTGGATCAACTGGTCTCCACCACCAGAGGTGACAACATATTGGACCTGGTCATCACCAACATGGGCGACCGTTCCAACTTCTCCCTGGTTACATCTGACCAAGAACTAATCACTATGGATATCCACATTCCGCCACCACCCCCAGTCAAAGAAACCACGGTGAAAAACTTTTCAAAAGCAAACTTCACGTTACTTAAGACCGAGGTGGGAAGTTTCAAAGCCCCCATGCTAAAGGATAACACTGTCCAAGCTGCAAAATCCTTTACTAATGCACTCTACGGGCACCTACAAGAATGCATGGATCGTGCTATCCCAAACTAAACCAAGACTCACTCCTCCAAGAAAAGGAAACCAGTCTGGTGGACCCCTGCCATAAACAAGCTATACAATAGGAGGAACTAGTACAGAAGAGAGTAAAATTCCAAGGGAAGACATCCCTGGATCAGTATCAGCAAGAAACTACGTTCCCTCATAAAATCATCCAAGGCTAGCTTCGAAAGAAAAACTGCCATGGACTCCAAAGATAACCACAAGGCATTCTTTAGCTATGTCAAGAATCTAAGTGGCAATTCTCAGATCTGCTCGGAGTTGGTGCAGAATGGCACAAAATACACCCAACCGACAGATATAGCCAACATCCTGGCAGACAGGTTCAGTGCAAATGTCACCCCCTCTCATCCCCAAAAGGGCCCATAACTATACCAGAAGAATGTAGTGCCCCTGAAATCACAGACACTCAGGTTAAAATAGCCCTCTCCAAAGCCAAAAACACAGCATCAATGGGACCGGACGGTGTCCCAGGCTGCGTCCTACACGGGCTCAAAGATGAACTAACCCCTCACCTAAACACACTGTTTAAACTCAGCCTCTCCACAGGATACGTGCCCACAGAAACGATTAATCCACTCCACAAAGCTGGAGCCAAAATGGCCCCCGGGAACTATTGCCCTACAAGTCTGACTAGCTTGGTCTGCAAAGCTATGGAGCGCATCATCATGGATATCATTAACAGAGACATTGGGAACCTCCAAACACTGGACCCTACCCAGTTTGGCTTTGTTAAGGGCAGTTCATGCCTCCTAAACCTGGTGGACTTCTTTGAGACAGTTACCAAGGCTATAGACAAGGGAAAGGTGGTCCACACAGCCTACCTAGACCTCGCAAAGGCCTTCGACACCATTCCCCACTCAGGTATTATAGACAAGCTCACCAGCCTGAACATAAAGCCCTACGTCAAGAGATGGGTTACCAAATGGCTCACGGACAGAACCCACATAGTAAAGAGATGTGGGAGCTAGGTCTGAGTCTAAACCGGTTACAAGTGGCGTTCCCCAGGGCTCAGTCCTACGACCCCTTCTGTTCGGCATAGACTTCACAGAGGTACAAGCATGCACAGGAGAACTATGGCTGGCCAAGTTCGCAGACAACTGCAAACTAGGGGCTATAATTGACTCTCCGGCTGACACAGACATCCTCCAAAAGGGTCTCAACTGAGACAGATAACTGGTGTCAAAACCATGGCCTCAAAAGAAATGTCAAAGTGCATAGTCATCCCCTCTGGAAAAAACAAAATACCCACAAACTACCACATAGGTAGTAGCCCCCTAAATACGGAAGACGTTATAAGGGATCTGGGGACCCAAGTAGATAGTAACCTCTCCTTTGATAATCACATTGCCTAAGTGGTTAGAAAATCCTTCTATGTGGCCCACCTAATCACAAAAGGGTTTGCATCCAGATCAAAAGAGGTCATTGTGCCCCTCTACGCATCACTCATCAAACCCATCATAGAGTACAATGCCCCATTTGGGATGTACCTTACAAGACACCTGCAACAACTGGAAAGACCACAGAAGTACCTTAGCAAGAGGATCACTGGCTTCAAGCAGATGCCCTATGCAGCTCGACTGAAGAAACTCCAGCTGTACTCATTTGCATACCACCTACTCAGAGGTGATCTCTACCTAACATACAAGGCCATGTCCAACCCAGAATTGATGTATATTAAACACCTAAAGAAAACCATATCCCCTCAAGCCACACTCTCAAGGGTTCTAAACCTCACCACAACAATAAATAGGAAGTGCTGGAGGGATAGATTCCTCTCCCAGAGACTTCCCATGCTCTGGAACAAGATTCCAATAATCTACATTAGGCAGAGCTCCTAGCTAACCCTCTTCAAGAGAAACCTTGACGAGTGGATGTGAAACAAAGTTTACCCCAGGAATCACTTCAATGGCTCTGCTGGACAGAGGCACAGGGAACTAATCTAAAGGGGCCGCGAAAGCCAACACATTCCGGCTAGGCTTATAAATGCATTCGGGCAAATAGCCTAGTACCTGTCTATGAACCTATATCCTTAATGAATATGGACACACCTCCGCCTTTGGTGTTTTGGTCCAGGTTAGATGGCCGAAAAGTGTGGTACGAGTTATAGCCTGGTAATGCAGGGATGGTCTCCAGAGCCTTGAACCAGGTCTCAGCCACTG
This sequence comes from Protopterus annectens, assembly GCF_019279795.1. NCBI lineage: Eukaryota > Metazoa > Chordata > Ceratodontiformes > Protopteridae > Protopterus > Protopterus annectens. Next base: position 6,681,682 of record NC_056733.1, on the reverse strand, counting down.
CACAGATATCAATTTTTTCCATTTTAAGGAGTGCCTTGAGTGAGTGCATTTTGAGATTTAGACTTCTAGCATTGAGTTGCACTACCCTCAGTTTTTGCTTGCCTGTCCTTATTAAGGTGGTGAATTTGTCATTTGAAACTTGCCTAAAAAAGGCAGTATAGGTGCGGCAAGACCCTTAGCCAGTATCCAGAATCCCAGGGGCGACAGGTACAGGCCATCTCTGGCAAAGCATTGTGGTCTGTCGACCATATATTCCCAGGCAGACAGATGCTGGATCCCCTTAGAATGACACCAGAAGCTTAGCCAATTGCTGAAGTCAATCATTTTGTCCTTGTACTGCGGTATCATTCTGGGCGATGGCAGGATGCTACTCAGGGCTAGGGTCATACCTGCCTGGGCTACAAGACTGCAGAGCTCTTCCATGTCTCTTTTCATGTAGTCCAGGGAGGTACGTCCCAAGTCGTTCACACCAACATGGACAATGACAGTCATATTTGTACTTGTTGTGGAGTGACCCGAGTGCGTGGCTTATGTGGCGGATCCTGGCACCCGACAGGCAGCTGACAGTTACCTTCTCCTTGTTTAGCCTGGTGAGTCGGATATCAGTGTGCCTGACTATAGAATCACCTATGACTAGTGTACTGAGTACGTTGTTTTGCCTTATGGGCTGTGGTTTATTGGCACACTGAGTCTGTGGGCTGCGTGTCATTTGGGTTGTGTTGGGGGTGGAGGTTGCTTGCGTTTCTGCTTTGAAGGTCTCTGTTGCTTGAGCAGATTATTACTGAGAGCCTCCGCGAATGTTTTTGTATTTCTATGTGTGGATTTTGGTGGTGTAGGTTTACTGGGACAATGTGATGAGTGTGGTGTGGTGCAAGTATTTACCTTCTTCCTCTTGGCTGTCAAGTTCAGTCTTGGTTGGAGAGAGCTTTACCTCAAGTTTGGCTAGATAAGTGCATTTCTCACAGGTTGTGGTGTTGGCTGGTAGGAGGAGAGGACTGTCTGTGTACATGAGGCAATTGCTACATTGCCCCAAGATGCCCAGATTCATCAGATAGACAGGAGAGAACACTGTGAGCTGACCCTTGGACATGCCTGAATAAAAAACTACTTTCCTCTAGACAAGTGAGGAAAGGGAGTATAAGAGCTGTTTTTCTCTAAGCCAGTGAGGAAAGTAAGTACAAAAATCGTTTTCCTCTAGGTAAAGAGGAAGGTTGAGTGCTGTAGTAATTTGTAGCTTATTTAGTGCTAGCAAGTTCTGAACAAGTGCTGAGCACGAATAAGCAAATTCAAGTGCTAAAACTAAGAATCTGTACCTGGATCTTGTGGTATTATACGCTACCTAGTGCTTACCACTCCCATTGATAAGCTAGAATGCTTCCTTCCAACACAGAAAGGCTTGTGGGGCTCAGAAGCTTACAAACAGTCCTGGTTACCAAACCTCTGCACACTAAAAACTATAGGAACACTCCCTTAAAAGTCACAGCAATGGGTCAAAAAGAATAGCACTCATTTTTTGGAATAGAAAAAGGTTGAACATCAGAACTCGTATAGTAATTAGTAATGCAGTCACCATTAACTCATTACTGACCATCACAAGTCGGATAACTGAAGTTAAATCTTCTGCTATATTGCAAATGTGCAAAATTGCTTACTTCTACTTTTGTGCTATAGGTATAATTTTTTTTCTTACTTGTACATATGTGACCGTGCAACAAGTCCAAAAGGTTTAGGATCTTTGCTTTAGAAGTGTTTGCATAGGTATTTTATATCCCAAGAAGACTTTAAATAATTCTTCCTCAGATAGACACTGATTGATGGAGGTGTGGTGGGAAAGAGAGGTTACTGAGATGGACTGAAAGCATTGAATGGTGGTTATTCAAACAGCAAAATCATTCGAGTGAATTTGCCAGAGAAACATTTTCAATTGTCAATTTCAGTTGACAGAGAGAAGACCAGAAGCTGACTAGAAGTACCCTGGATTTGAATGAGACCTGTGCCAGGCGAAGCAAGATGAGGAGGAGCACCTGCAATAATGTGGAAGAGTTATGAAAACGTGTCATTTCTATAAGACGCAGTTTGGGCAAAAAAGCTGTGCTTCTGCAAGAAGAAATGGCGGCTTAAAAAAGACTACAAATTTACTGTGTTAAAATGGACTGTTTTTTTTTTTCTGCCACCATCAGCAAGCGCCACCAGTTAAGGACAGTATCTCTACTAGTGCAGGCAATTAATCAGGAAATGACTGAAGACTGCTCCAAGGCATTTGTACAATTTATTTATTTTATTTTACATTTGTTATCTGGGAAGTTCTGACTGGACCAGGTCCATTTACAGCGGAGGCCCGGGGAGAAAAGCTCCGGCTTTAGTTTAACAAAAGAAGCAACATAATAAGGAATGAGAAAAAAAATAAAAAATAACAGAAAGAAAAAGAAAACGATAAAAACAGAATAATAATTTATACAGTGCTGTGCAATCAACAAGAAACACCATGAATAGTACTTAAAGGGGAGCTAGAAAGCAGTTCAGTGAATATAAATGAAAGCTTGATCCTGAGAAAAGTGAATGCCTTTGCAAGTGGTTGTATTAAATGATGGTGTATGATTTAGTTTATTCATTTAAGGGTAGACAGCGCATGGTTTCTTAAGGCTAACTATAAGTTAAATGAGAGAGTGCAAGTTGTTTTTCATATCTGGAAGGGAGACAGAAAAATGAAAAGGACAGATGCTATTAATACAAGGGTAGACATAGGGTCTAGCATCCACTTTCTGTACGATTATATATAACATTAGATAAAGCCTGTGGGGAGAGCTGTTTACTTGCAGGCAAATGCCTCTTTATGGAGAGATAATTTCCCTTTTTGGAAAGTGCATACAGTTCTATGTGTTTGCTGCAAATTAAAAGGGGTTAAGTGAATTAAAATATATTTAACACGAGTGCTTTTATTGAAGTACAAAGACTGAGAAAATGTGACATAGGGTCAAACAGAGATGAGAAGCAGTAACTGTATTTGCGATCAACCTGCCAAGCATTAATCTGTGCATGCAATTTACAAGTTTGAAACATATATTCAAAAGAAATGTCATGCAGAATATGCGAATGCAATAGATCATCAGAATTACAACCTTTTCAATTTTACCATAATGTCAATGTTCTTGCAAGTATAAAAAAAGAGTACTAAATTGTATTAAGAAGTGTAACATGCAAGAAAGAAAGAAAGAAAAGTGTGAAGTACAAGCAGAAAAGCCAGACTTGGATAGAATAAGCATGTGAATGAAGATGATAAAAGCTACAGTGGTAAACTATGTAGTCACACATGAATTTCCTCTGCAACACCCATATCTATGGGGAGACAATAAGATAAATTATTTAGGTGTAAGGATTAAAATTATTCTATTATGGCAGCTAACCATATGTGGAAAGGAACTATACAAAAGATAAAAAATGAAGTTGGAAACTCTTGCTTATGTTTATGACTAGCAAGACACAAGCACTGAAAATGTTTCAAGTTCCTTTAGTTTTAGATACAGAGTCAGGCATATTTTAAATCAACCAGTGGAGAAGTGGTGGACCATAATAAACAGTTGAAGGAATTTTTGTCTTGGAAGGGAAGAGGGCAAGAGTTTAGTGGGATGAGTTGTTTTCCCCCCATCAAACAAGGTAGTATTGGACCACCTAATTTGAAGGGATACTTTAGAGCTACCCAGTTAAGGCTCAAATGCATACCATAAGCAGAAAGCTGCCAAAGTGGAAAGGCATGATAATGAAAGTATTGGGGGGGGGGTCAAGAATTAATGAGAGAGGAGGATTTTTGTATTCAAAACCTTAAAAAACAACCCTATATAATTTTATACTATAAAGTATTCCAAGAACTAAGCCAAAACAGGACTGAGATTTTACAAATAGGGATGCCTATGTAGGGTCAAAGAAAGAGGAGGCTGGAATTTATTACAAAAAATTAGCAAAGGAACCAAGGCTATGAAAGGAAATAACTGCAGAGGGGAAAGATAACAAGCGTGGCATGAGGTCATGGTAAAGTTTGGACAGAAAGTCTTCTCTACCAGTACTGACAGAGTATAGGTAAAGAGAAAGAGATATGGAGGTGCTACATGAAAGACCAGCTCTGGATGAGTTTTTAATCGAGCTTAAAGCAGAAACTGCTGTTAAAAGGATAATAAAAATAAATACAGACACACATTTTATATATATATATATATATATATATATATATATATATATATACACACACACGTGTATATATATATATATACACACACATATATATATATATATATATATATATATATATATATATATATATATATATATATACACACACACACACACACACACACACACACATATATACTGTACTGTATGACAAGAATCAAATCAGAAGTGTTTAGGAAAGCTGGGAAAAGAGAATGCAAAGGCAACATATAAAGCATCAATGGAGAGGGCAGTTGTATGGCTCTCAGCTATACAAAGTCCAGCTGGTTTAGGATTCTACCATAGAAGTGTTTGTAAAGGCATTTTAAACACAAGCAGACTTCACCAAATGTTTCCTCAGGTAGATAATGATTGCTGGAGGTGTAGTGGAAGACAGAGGTTAATTGAGAATATGTCTTCTGGGAATGTAATGAGTTAGCAGATTTTAAAAACTCCCTGTATGGTACTTTGTTAGAAATGTTGGGGAAGCAAATTATTGCAACCAAGGAAATGATTCTTTTGATCTGGGATATAGGATCCGAATTGCCTAGACATGGTAATTGCCTTTCTAAATGTAATTCTATGGACTGACCAACAAAAAAAAAATCAAATACTAGGAAATGGAAATGAAAATCTAAACCAACCAAAACCAAAGTACTACATATTGTAAAGGAGATAAAATAATTGGAGGTGGAGATCTTTATTAAAGGCAAGGAGCAAATTACAGAGAAATAGATGGAATTTATGAGAATAAATTCCAGAGAATACTAGAGTGAATGATAATTGTTGAAAAAGAAAATGTGTGTGTAACGTATCCACCAGAAGGTCAACCACCAAAAGAATAATGCTAGATCTTCATAAACCCAAAAGATCAATGTACTGGAACCTTGAAATCCACATCAATAAACAGTTTTACAGGGAGGCAAGCTCCAGTGACACTTACACCCTCTGCATAATAAAAATAACTTCAAGGTTGCACTACTGCAAATAAAGGGTCAAACCCCAATTTCCGATGTAGTACACCCTCTCACAACCACCTACTGCCACTATTCGTTATTCTGAAGTGCTGATGTTCCAAACCATCAGACTGTCGTTCAATTATCTGATCTCAATATGCTGACATTGTACAATCTGGTAACTCAGTCTTATAAAGTAGATCTATACATGTGTGCCCAATCATTGTTTACATGGTGTGAATTGAAAAAAATACCCAATCCAAAAACAGCTGTTTTTCACATCTTTTCACATCTTAAAGGGAACCAGAGAAAGGAAAAGGACCTAGAATACCCAAGGGCAGAGAGAGGGTCCCTGCCATTCTTATTCCTCTACACCACCAACTCTAGATGAAGGGTTGTCAATCATACTAAGGACCTAACTTGCATAACTATTTTAAAACAGTAGCCTAATTCTTCATCTTAAGGTCTTCATTACAGACATGCAAATTAAAAATATGAAAGAATATCTGCAGACTACAAACCATACATAGTCTGCTGTGTTTATAATGGGACAATTTCATATTGAAAGCACTACTGACACTCATTTGAGTGATCCCTAGTGTGTATTTGCCCCCATTGATAGTAAAACTGAAATTTCCCTTTTCCTCATGAAGTCACCTTGAAGTTATGTAAGTAACAGTGGTGTTGGAAGTGCAGCCCCCAACATGGGAGGGAGGCTTCTCCCCTGAAAAGATGTTATTTCATTAAGATTTTTTTACTCCTGAACACTTGTTTGAATTCAGGAGGTTTCACTCATTTTTGAAAAAAAAAAAATGAGCGAGACAATAAGTCTCTCTTTCTTGTCAGAGAGCCTTTATATCACTATCTAAAAACTGTACGAACACTTGTCTTGTTTACCACGTATCATGTACATGTTCAGCAACCTGCTTTAACTACAAACATTTTAATTTTTAACTTGGAAGTTTTACTTCTTGGATCCACCTCTGAAAATGAGTATTGCCCACAATCACTAACCTGGTTAAAATTACATGCATCTCTCTCTCTCTCTCCGTATATTACATACTACAACTTGCAATACTCTTGAAATAAATCTGATTGACAAATAGCCCTTTTCCTTCTCGCCCTGGAGCACAAAAGTCGCACTTTAACAAAAGCGCCTGGCAAGCCAGTACGTAAAAATCTACTGCCAATCATTAGCGGACCGGAGTTCCGCTGTGGCGACCCCTAACTGGGAAAAGCCGAAAGATACAACAACATGCTTCATATAATAGCCAAGCTAATAATAACCAAGCTGAAAATGCACATGCAGTGTGAGAAAAGCTCTCCTCGCCCCTAATTTAGGAACTGGTAAGAGAAATGAGTTGCTTCATGGTCCTCTCCATGTCTCCATGAACTAGCAGTTAGTCAAGAAGGTGAAGGGCCAAGTTCTATCCAGTCCGCCTGAATGAAACTAATTCCTTTGAAGGAAGGGATGGATTGAACTCCAGTCCATATTAGCTAGCTGCCTGCTGTAGTACTTGCCCAGTAGTTCCACAGATTACTTTATTGAAGGAGAACTGGTCAGCAGATTTTAATGGGCTGCTGTCTGCAATTTTACCCATCTTGTCCTTCTTTCCCAAACATTTTGGTTTCTACAGTGCCTTTCTTGTGTTTGGTCTGTTGGCCTTTGTCTCCAGCAGAAATGGCCAGACGTGTAATGGCAGTTTCAGCTGTATATGGATGTGGGAATATTTTATAATAATCAATTTGCCTTTTCTTCTAACTTCTTAAAAGATCTAATGTCAGGCTCATGAACACATATCACTTGTCCACAGGAGAAAAGAGCAACTACCTTTTAATATCTTTACGTAAAGGTGGATCTTCTGTCAGGCATAAACAAACCCGAAGTGACTACCCTGGACACTGCATCGAAGCAGTCGTATCAATTATTTATTGAGCTTCCTCACGCAGATCCACTTAAGCAAGCCACACAATTTTTGTCCTCGGGGTGTCAAACAACACTGCTGAATTAAATACACCTTGGTATATGGTTACGCACATTTAACAATCAAGTTGGCTTGTACATAGCTCCTTTTTTATTAAGTCTGTCCAGATCTCTGCACTTTCACAGTAAAGTAGTGAGGCCTGGAATTAGCTTAGTACCTTATACCATGTCCACACAAAACTGCAGGTTCTGAAATGCTACTTCTATAGATATACTGAAAAGTCTGTTGTATTTTGTACAGTCAGGTTTCTTTGGGACAAAGCCACAGACATTCTCAAAACCCTTAAAGACAGGAGGGTTTTGGTTCCTGTAGGTCCAGACAATCAATGCATCTGTTTTTGATATCTGACTATTGTGTCTCATATTTACAATGATCTCTCGAAGTACAGCAAGTTGCTGAAAGAAAGATCGTTCAGCAGTAATTCCAGTGACAGAGTTTCTTCTTCATCCAAGTCATGCTCAATAGTGAGGACAGTTAGGTAGTATTAGCCAATTCCATCTCCAAGAAAGAATCAGTGTTCTTGTCAAATTCACTTTTTTTGCTTAGGGTGCTTGGCAGTGAGCAGTCAAGAGAATCGCTTCAAGGGCACTTGCCATTCAGCAAAAAACTATTTTCCTAAAATCTTTTAAAGTCAAGGTTAATCGCACAGCTATTGTATGGTACTCCAGCGGACATAAAAATGGGGGGGGGGCAGGTTTTTATCCAGGTTGTTCTTACCTAATCTGCTCTACTCTGCTGGTCTTCTGGCGCTTTGATCTAAAAGGCCTAGGGGCAGAGGCCCATGTCATTCTTTCACCCACTGCATCACTGACTCTGGTTGAAAAGTTGTCAATCACAAGAAAATTGGTTTAAGACTACCAGCCTTATGGCACTCTGCATAGAAGGCAGTATTAGTTACTGCCTATATGTCTACCTCCAAAGAGCTCAGACAGAGACTGGCAGGAGAAACATGTGGTACAAACAGGGACTGGATAGCCATCTTAATGTTGGAGGCATCGCTGGATTAATGTCTCCAAAAGAAGTGCAACTGTTGACTAATAGCCCTATAGAGGATCCTCTATCCCTCAGCCTCCTTTTTACAGTGTTATTTCTTACATACCTACATTGGGTGAAGGGACTTCACAGAAGATCCTGAAGAATACTTCAAAGCCCACACAAAAACTTACATTTTTTTCTATGTCAACCACATTTACAGTGTGGTCTTCTCTGCTTTTCCAGGTCCAACTTAAACCAGCAAAAATTTTTCAGTCTTTAAAGGAGGAGTCAGCAGGGAGGTAGTACGAGGGGGGGGGGGGAGGAGAAGACTGATCATCTTTACACATCTCAGTCAGAGTGGAAAACAGTCTCATGCACCCACGCTACTAATATGCATATGCACATGCACAGTTCTGTGCAAGGCACAGCATGTGCTTGAAATACCCCAAGTCAGGTAGCTGACGCTTGCATGAAATAACATACAAAGTTGGCATGCAACAAAGAAAAGCCTATCGAGTGTCTGGTACTGGTTTCAGGCTACATTTCCTAAGAGTCCCATCCTACAATAGCTACTTGAGCTTTTAACATACCAACATCTAATTTAAGCCTTTAACTGCAAACTCTTGACAAAGGAAGCTTCACCAGGCTTCCTCACCCAGGACCAGCTAATCCATTTGGTTCAGAAAGAAAATCCTAAAAGGAAAGCCCTTGACCCAATGTTTTACTGACCTGTAGCTAGCTAACGTCATTTCTTCAGGAATCAAGCTGGTCAGCAGCATCCGAATTAATACACCAGAAACTGGATGTACCAGTTCCAGGGTATACACAGTGCCTTACTGGGAGGTAAAGGGCTGGTGAAGACTTAAAGTCTTACTAAATAAGGATAAATTCATCATCTTCTGAGACGAGGGTGGAGCTCAGCAATTGCAGACAGCTGGATGGGTGTGCAATACCAGACTTACTCACAGGGTGGCTAAATCATTCCCTATCCTCTCCTCGGTGCATTTGCCATTGAGGTCCTGCTCATGCCTCTAACAAGAGCTGCAAAGTGGACACGCCTATCAGTACCTACGTGATCAGTTTGAACAGCCAGTATCTTTCTAGTTACAAAGCAAGATAAAAGTTTCGGCCCTTCTGCCTATAACAGACCATCTAAATGTATTTCACATCAAGGGCAGTTTTTCCATCCCTTTCAACTTTCTGGTTTAAAAGCCCGGGTATGTGCTTGTTTAAGCTTTGAGCAGCGGCACCGAACTGAGATAAACCATTACTGCTGCCAGAACGTCTGCTCTTCAGTTTTTTCCTTAGATCTTCCTAGTTCTTTCTCTCTCTCTTGCACTTCAAATAGCTTAATCACTTTGCACTTCAACAGGTTTTTGTAGCAATTATTGTAGCACACCTAAGTGCCATCAGCACTAGTCGTTCTTCACAGAAATAGCTCCACTGTTTTGTACTTACGACCACCCCTCCTGGCATGATTAAAGGGCAGTTCCCTGTGTTTTCTCCTATTAACCTGGTGCACTTGGGCATTCTGAGGCAGTGTAGCAACTGCCTCATGTACACAGACAGCCCTCTCCTCTTACCTCCCAACACTCAGACTTGTGAGACATGCACTTATATCACAAAATTGGAAGCTATGCACTCTCCAGCCAAGACCGGACTAGCTGGTCAAGAGGAGAAGGTCAACACTTGCACCACACCACATGGAACACTCAGCCTTCCAGAACACCCGCCATCACAGCTCTCCCATAAAAACACAAACCACACACCCATCTTCGCAAAGTCTCTCAATAGAAATTTACCCAAACAGCAGAGACCTCAAAGACAGAAGCGCACTTCACCCCCACAACACAGCACAAACCACAGGCACATAGCTCACCTCAAAAGTGCGTCCCTCAACCTAAGCCCGTAAGGCTAAACACCTTGTCCAATACACTAATCATAGGTGACTCAGTAGTGAAGCATACAGATGTCCCACTCACTAGGTTGAATAAGTAGAAAATAACAGTCAGCTGTCTCTCTCAGGTGTCAGAATCTGACAACATATGCACTCAGGTCACTCCACAACAAGTACAAGTATGACTCTGTCATTGTCCATGTGGGTGTGAATGACCTGGGATGCACCTCCCTGGACTACATGAAAAGAGACATGGTGGAGCTCTCGGATTATGTGGCCAAGGCAGGTATAACCCTAGCCCTGAGCAGTATCCTACCATCACACCCAGAATGATACAGCAGTACAAACGAAATATGATTGACTTCAACAATTGGCTAAGTTTCTGGTGTCATTCTAAGGGGACCCATTATTTGTCTGCTTGGGACGACATGATTGACAGACCTCAATGCTTTGCCAGAGATGGCCTGCATCGGTCACCGCTGGGTTTCTGGGTACTGGCTAAGGCTCTTGCCACCCCTATAGTGCCTTTTTTAGGCGGTATTCCAAAGATCAAATTACCACTGTAACAGCTATAAATAAATGCAATCTGAGGGTCAAGCTGCTCTATGCTGGAAGTCTAAATCTCAAGATGCATTCGCTCGAAGCACTCCTCAAAATGGAGAACATGACATATGTGCTGTAACGGAGACCTGGTTTAAAGAAGCAGAAAGCACCCCTGTGTTACCAGGCTACAACTCATTCCACACCTTTCGGCCTTGAAACATGGACCGAAGCTCGAAAGGCGGTGGTGTCACCATATTCATAAAGGATATGCACACCTCCTGACTACTAGCCCAGCATGACGCATCTGAGATACTTTAGGCACAACCAACATTGGGTAAGACGGCAATCCAAGTCATAGCCTGCTATAGGTCCCCAACTATGTCCCTAGACAATCACTCCACGCTCCTAAGCACCCTGGAATCTAGCAAGGTCTAACACAAAACTCTCATACCAGAAGACTTCAACTTTCCCTTCATCAACTGGGAAAAACTACTCAAGCACCAATACAGTGGCCCAACACTTCCTGGAATTCATCAGTTCCCCAAAAGCCCCCTTTTGGGCCCGCCTCAAAACCTGAAAACCCCACCCCAAAGGAAGC